>NC_133142.1:1911371-1943871 GCF_048418815.1 Hemitrygon akajei | reverse complement strand
TCAAATATGCACAAAGTTGGAGCTCAAATCTTCCGAAAGCTGGAGGTGTCCTTGTACTCACAGTGCCAAATCCTACTCACCAATCACTGGTGCGATTTCCCCTCTTGAACTCCATCGAATCATGTCTTCCCAGTGGATCAAATCCTACAGCCAGGTCTCTCAAGCTTTTTCTCTCTCAATCTCCTCCTGTAAAAGACCTCAACCCACCTCAGTGTTTGTTACAAAACCTCTCCGCCCAGCATTCTCTAGAACCTTCTTCCAATTCCACCATCCTGCTTGGCCGACCCAACATTCCTAAGCTAAACATCACAACCCCTTATCTTTAATAACACACACAAAATGTGGAGGAACTCAGCAGGCCAAGCAGCCTGTAGGAAAAGAGTACAGTCGACATTTTGGGCTGAAACTCTTCGGCAGGATCCTTATCTTTAATGGTAACCCAAACACTCCCAGCAGAGCACTGCTTCTCACAGAAAGCCATTTAAATGAAATACCCTACAACATGAGCAGTAATATCTTAACCAGGGCGTTACAATCTGATTCGAATTCTATTGTGCAGAAAAGATGGATTTGGTTAATTAGTTCAAGATTAAGTTCAAATTTATAGTAATTCAAGCATAAACACTGTGGTGAACTACATATACCTGTCTGGACACGCTCCCCCCGCTGACTGCTCCTGTGGCTCCTCCCACGGACCCCTGTATAAAGGCGATTGGAGACACCGCCCTGGCCTCAGTCTCCAGGATGTAGTATGGTGGTCAATTGCTGCTTGTTCTTTCTTCCAGCCAATAAAAGCCTATATCTCGCCTCTCGTCTCCGACAGTTATTGATGGTGCATCAAACACGTATGCTGCCAAATGAAGCAGTATTCCTTTGGACCATATAACTCACACACAACACAACAAGTAATACTACCACAAATAATAAGGTGCATTTACAATACAAGTTAAAAAGTAAGCTGTATAACATCACTGACTCTTCATGCTCGATGAGACCTGGGTGGTGTCAGGGAGTTCAGTGTCTCACTGCCTGGGGGAAGAAGCTGTTTCCCATCATAACAGTTCTTGTCCTAATGCTACCGTACTTCCTGCCTGATGGTGGGGGGTCAAAGAGATTGCTGGACGGAAGGGAGGGATCATTGGCAATGCTAAGGGCCCTGTGTAGACAGCGGTCTTGATAAATATCTCTGATGAGAGACCCTGATGTTTCTCTCAGCCATCTCTGCAATCTTTTGTAGGGATTTGTGCTCAGATACCTTTGGAGCCATTGGGCCTGTCTTGTGTGCTCTGTTCTGCATTGTTTGCTCTTATCGGTATTTTAGTTTCCGGAGGACTGGGAGAAGGTGTTCATTTCCATCGTTCGTCCGGGACCCATCCCTACCAGCAGTCCATGTGGGAACACCATCCCTGCTGATGACATGCTTTTTACAAGCCTTCCGTCTGGATTCAGGTGAGCAAGATAAATACTCTGGAGCCAAAGGCACGTGCTCTGCCGTAGGGGGTAAAACCTGTCCCATTACCAACTGTGGGGGTTTTGTGTCGTGCAGCTTCTGAGGAGAGAAAGGTGGTTCAGATCTGATCAATGGTGTCTGTGATCCATATTCACTGACTCTCACACACTCAAAGATCTCTCCCCTAACCAACAACACAATCTACCTCTCTCACTCATTTCTCTTCTCCCCTTCCCTTCCTCTCTTTCCCAACTTTGTCTCCCTCAACTCTCTCTCCCCAAATCTTTCTCCCCAACTCTCTCTCCCCCAAACCTCTCTCCCCAAATCTTTCTCCCCAATTCTCTCTCCCCAACTCTCTCTCCCAACTCTCTCCCCCAAATCTCTCTCCCCAAATCTCTCTCCCCAACTCTCTCTCCCCAAATCTCTCTCCCAACTCTCTCCCCAACTCTCTCGCCCAACTCTCTCTTCCCAAATCTCTCTCCCCAAATCTCTCCCTCAACTCTCTCCCCCAAGTCTCTCCCCAAATCTCTTCCCCTAACTCCCTCTCCCATCTGTCCCCCCCCCCATCTCTCTCTTCCACCTGTCCCTGTCTAGCTCCAACACAGACCCTCACCCACTGTCTGTTGTGGACAAGCCTGTGCTGACAACTCTAACTGTTTACAGGTACGTGGTGCTCCCTCAGCCAATCTGCCTTGAGCGTTCCGTAAGTTACACCATCCGACTGGATTTCAAGCGTTACCATTCACGGGAGCGTGATCCCAACACCAACATTCTGGTGGACTCTGTGAGTAAAGTAACCATGTGCCTGTGATCTCTGCATCCATGTGCAAGTGTGCCTGTAATTCTTGTGTGCGTGTGCGCGCATGTACACCTGTAATGTCTGCCTGTGTATGCAAATATGCTTGTAACCTCTGTGTGTAAATACACCTGTGATGTCTGTACGTGTGTGGAAGAATACATGTAAAGCTGGTGTGTGTACAAGTATGCCTGTAATGGCTGTATGTATAAGTACATCTATAATGTCTGTGTTATTGGGCAGGTTTGCCTGTAATGTCTTTGTAAGCACACCTGTAACATCTGTGTGTAACTACACCCATAGTGCCTGTCTGTGTAAGTACATCTGTAATGTTTGTGTGTATATACACCTGTAATGTCTGTGTGTGTGTGTGTGTGTGTAAATATATCTGTAATGACAAAGGATTAAGTGCCTTCCTGGCGTATATAACTAATAAACTTTTCTTGGCTTTCCAGCTGGGTAGAGGTATCAATTATAACCAACATTTTGATGAGAAAATCTGCCATTTTCACCTGGGTGTGTCTAGTCTGGTGGTATTTATATCCATATCCATTGTCCTGACTGGATAGTCCTCACCCAATCAGGTTTCTGCTGTCCACCTTGTTTACAATCCAGTTCCAGTTCTTACTTAGAACAAGGAACACCATGCATAATTGTCTTATTTCCTCGTGAAGGCTCTCCAGGTCGGAAATAGATTTTGCACGGTTAATCAAAGTTGAAAGAATGGCTCAGCGTTGGGAGGTGTGACGGTGGCTGTTACTGTAGAGGTATAAGTCTGTGTGAGTGGGTTTCCAATAGACACCATGTCCGAGGATACATCTGCTTTCCATCGTATTAGAATGTCAGGGGCCGGGAAGCAACCATTCTTCTTCATCTCCATCGTAAATTGAATGTTTGGAAATAAGACGATTACACACGGCATACCTAAAGAATGGTTACAAAGGTGAAGGAAATCAGTCAGCTCCTTAAAAGGGCCGACGGAAACACCAGGATACCTAACAACGGAGAGGAACCCATTGCTGCTGCCTGTCTTTCCTGTATTTCCATGGTTTCTGGAAGGATCGCCAGGATCCGGAAGAAATACCAGATTCATCCATCCACAATCACAGTTTATGTGGGTCAAAGCTGAGCTGGGACTCGGGTTGGCTAGCGTTTACAGGATTTCCTGGGAAAGCGGAGCAGCGTTTATCAGCCAGACGGGACATGCGGTGGAAATCCGCATCATGGAGCACGGGAGGTGTATCCAGTTGGGTTACTCAGAGAAATCGGTGGTAGCAGAACATTGCATTCGAAAAGGCCGCAGGATTGACTTCAATGGCACAAAAATCCAGTACTGTGCCAGTGGATTTTGGGACCACCTAGTGAATGAAGCTATTGGAATAAAACTAGAGGAAAAGAATTTTAACGTAGACGAAGTTTTCACTCTAAGTAAGAACTGGAATTCAACTGTAAACAAGGTGGGACAGCGGAAACCTGATTGGATGGGGATGAACCAATCAGGTGGATGGACGACGCAGTATAAATACCACCAGATTAGCCATGCCCAGGCATCATCCCTGATGAAGATGGCAAAGTTTAAAATTGAAACACGTACCCGGCTAGAAGCTTGAGAAGACTATATTAGTCCATCCGGAATGTCTGTGTATGTGTAAGTCTCACTGTAAAGCCCAAATATGTCTGTAATGTCTGTATATTTGCAAGTCACCTGTAGTGTCTGTGTGTGTGTGCAAATAAGACCATAAAATATAGGAGCAGAATTACAAATGAGAAAATCTGCAGACGCTGGAAATCCGAGCATCACACACAAAATGCTGCAGGAACTCAGCAGGCCAGGCAGCATCGATGGAAAAAAGTCCTGCTGAAGGGCTTTGGCCTGAAACGTCGACTGGACTCTTCTCCATCGATGCTTCCTGGCCTGCTGAGTTCCTCCAGCATTCTGTGTGTGTTGCTAGGAGCAGAATTAGGCCATTTGGCCCATCATATCTGCTCTGCCATTTCATCATGGCTGATCCAATTTTCATCTCAGCCCCAATCTCCTGCCTTCCCCCCGTATCCCTTCATGCTCTGACCAATCAAGAATTTATCAACCTCTGCCTTAAATATACAGACTTGGCCTCCTCAACTACCCTTGGCAAAGAATTGCACAGATTCACCACTCTCTGGCTAAAGAAATTCCTCCTCATTTCCATTCTAAAAGGACACTCCTCTAATCTGAGGCTGTGTCCTCTGGTCTTAGACTCTCCCACCATGGGAAACATCCTCTCCACATCTACTCTATCAAGGGTTTTCACCATTTGATAGGTTTCAATGAGGTCAACCCTCAGTTTTCTGAATTCTAGCGAGTATGGGGTGTCTAGGGAGGGGTAGCGCCTCTGGTGGGGGGGGCCTGCCATTCCCTTTTTCAGGGCAGTTCGTCCACCTTTGGTCCCCACCTGGCGCTCAGCTCTCACCTGTGGCTCCGAGTAGCTGTAACACGCGCAGCGGCCACACCCCGGTAAACCGTCTCGGCAGACAGGCCAAACCAGGTGAGGGTAGCCGACGGGTCTGAGACCCTCGGTGAGGCAGGGGATCTGTCTGTCCCAGCGTGTGAAGTCTGGCCCTGGCAGACTGAGCAGAGGAGACCGATTAACGGTCCAACGGTCAAGGAGGCAGGCCCAGCAGGCACTGTGGAGCGCTAAGAGCACGACAAGACACGTAGACGTCCTGGTCATCCACTGCAAGAGGTGGTGATCTCTTTAAACTCCCCGGGCAGAAGGCAATGACAAACCACTGCTGTAACCTGCCAAGTACACGATTTCCCAATGTGTCAGAGCGGTGTGGAGGGAAATCGTCCGCTAACTGGAAATTCCAGATGCGACCTAACGATGTAGGACATATGACAAGCCATTCAATCCTGGAGTCATTTTCATGAGCCTCCTTTGAACCGTCTCCAGTTTCAGCACATCCTTTCTCAGATAAGGATCCAAAAATACTCACAATTCTCCAAGTGGGGCCTCACCAGTGCTTTATAAAGTTTCAACATTACATCCTTGCTTTTATATTCTAGTCCTCTTGAGATGAATGCTAACATTGTAATTAGCTTCCTCACTACAGACTGAACCTGCAAATTAACCTTCAGGGAATCCTGCACAAGGTCTCCCCAGTTCCTTTGCACTTCAGTGTTTGGTATTTTCTCTCCATTAGAAAATAGTCAACCCGTTCATTTCTTCTATCAAAATGCATGACCGTACACTTCCCAACACTGTATTCCATCTGCCACTTCTTTGCCCATTCTAAGTACTCCTGTAGCCTCTCTACTTCCTCAAAACTACCTGTCCATCTATCTCCGTATCATCCGTAAACTTTGCAACAAAGCCATCAATTCCATCATTCAAATCATTGACATATAATGTAAAAAAAATTCAGTCCCAACACAGACCTCTGTGGAACACCACTAGTCATTGGCAGCCAACGAGAAAAGGCTCCCTTTATTCCCACTCTTTGCCTCCTGCCAATCAGCCACTGCTTTATCCATGCTAGAATCTTTCCTGTAATACCATGGGCTTGTAGCTTATTAAGCAGTCTCATGTGTGGCCCTTGAAAAAGGCCTTCTGAAAATCCAAATACACATCAACTGTTTCTCCTTTGTCTATTCTGCTTGTTATTTCTTCAAAGAATTCAGACAGATTTGTCAGGCAAGAATTTCTCTTGAAGAAACCATACTAACTACAGCCTGTTTTATCATGAGCCTCGAAGTACCCTGAGACATTATCCTTAATAATCAATTCCAACATCTTCCCAACCATTGAGGTCAGACTAACTGGTCTATAGTTTTCTTTCCTCTGCCAATCTCCCTTCTTGAAGAGTGGAGTGACATTTGCAATTTTCCAGTTGTCTGGAACCATTCCAGAGTCTAGTGATTCTGGAAAGATCGTTACTAATGCCTCCACAATCTCTTCAGCCCCTCTTTCAGAACCCTGGGGTGTACACCATCTACCTTCAGATCTTTCAGTTTCCCAAGAACCTTCTCTCTGGTTACGGAAACTTCATGACCCCTGACATCTGGAACTTCCACCATACTGCTAGTGTGTTCCACAGCAAAAACTGATGCAAAATACTTATTCAATTCATCTGCCATTTTGTTGTCCCCCATGACTTCCTCTCTAACACCATTTCCCAGCGGTCCAATATCTATTTTCTCCTCTCTTTTACACTTTATGTATCTCAAGGAACTTTTGGTATTGCCTTTAGTATTATTGGCTGCTTACTTTTGTATTCTTTCTTTACCTTCTTCATGATTTCTAGTTGCCTTTTGTTGGATTTTAAAAGCCTCCCAATCCTTTAACTTCCTACTAGTTTTTGTTCTATTATATGCCCTCTCGTTCGCTGTCTGTTGGCTTTGACTTTTCTTGTTAGCCACAGTTGTGTCATCCTACCTTTAGAATACTTCTTCATCTTTGAGATGTGTCCATATATATATTCTGTGCTTTCCGCATTGTTTCCAGAAATTCCACCCATTGCCGCTCTGCTGTCATCCCTGCCAATGTTCTTTTCCAATCAATTTTGCCCAACTCCTCTCTCATGTCTCCATAATTCCTTTTACTTCACTCTAATACTGAGAAATCTGACTTTAGCTTCTCCGTCTCAGATTTCAGGGTGAATTTGATCATATTATGATCACTTGTCCCTAAGAGTTCTTTTACCATATAACCATATAACAATTACAGCATGGAAACAGGCCATTTTGGCCCTTCTAGTCCGTGCCGAACTCTTACTCTCACCTTGTCCCACCAACCAGCACTCAGCCCATAACCCTCCATCCCTTTCCAGTCCATATACCTATCCAATTTTTTTTTTAAATGACAAAATCGAACCTGCCTCTACCACTTCTACTGGAAGCTTGTTCCACACAGCTACCACTCTCTGAGTAAAGAAGTTCCCCCTCGTGTTACCCCTAAATTTTTGCCCCATAACTCTCAACGCATGTCCTCTTGTTTGAATCTCCCCTACTCTCAATGGAAAAAGCCTATCAACGTCAACTCTATTCCCCTTAAGCTCTCTAATCAATTCAATCCAGAATTGCTGATGCCCTGTTGGGCTCAACCACAAGCGGCTCTAAAAAGCCATCTCATAGGCACTCTAGAAATCCCCCTCCTGGAATCCAACACCAACCTGATTTTCCCAATCTACCTGTAGATTAAAATCCCCCATGACTATTGCACCATTTCCCTTTTGGCGTGCATTTTTTTATGGCCTGTTGTAATTTGTAGGGCACAGCATTACTACAGTTTGGGGGTCTGTATATAACTCCCTTCAGGATCTTTTCACACTTGCAGTTCCTTAGCTCTATCTAAAACAATTCAATACCTTCCTACTCTGTAGAGGCACATTAGCACACACACACAGACATTACGGGTGTATGGAGCAGTGACGTTGCACTGTCAGTAAAATGTGAAATCAAACCATTCTAAAGATTTGATTTCATATTTTGCCAACAGTGCAATGCCACTGCCCCATACACCTGTAATGCCTGTATGTGTGTAGACTAATGTGCGTACACTATTGTGCCTGTAATGTCTGTATGTGCGCACGCTAATGTGCCTGTAATGTCTGTGTGTGTACGCTAATGTGCCTGTAATGTCTGTATGTGTGTACGCTAATGTGCCTGTAATGTCTGTGTGTGTGTACGCTAATGTACCTGTAATGTCTGTATGTGCATACGCTAATGTGCCTGTAATGCCTGTGTGTGTGTAGGCTAATGTGCCTGTAATGCCTGTATGTGCGTACGCTATTGTGCCTGTAATGTCTGTATGTGCGCACGCTAATGTGCCTGTAATGTCTGTGTGTGTGTGTACACTAATGTGCCTGTAATGTCTGTATGTGCGTACGCTAATGTGCCTGTAATGCCTGTATGTGTGTAGGCTAATGTGCCTGTAATGTCTGTATGTGCGTACGCTATAGTGCCTGTAATGTCTGTGTGGGTAAGCACACCTGTAATGTCTGTCTGTGTAAATACACCTGTAATGTTTCTGTGTGCGCCGAAATGTGGCAGTAACATCTGTGTGTGTGCAAGTATGCCTGATTTGAAATGTAAAAGGCAGACAAAATCAGAAAGGGTGAATACAGGACTGAATGTGTTATATGTGAATGCACACGGTGTACGGAATAAGGTGGATGAACTTGCAGCACAGTTACAGATTGGCAGGTATGATGTTGTGGGCATCACTGAAACATGGCTGAAAGAAGATTATAGCTGAGAGCTTAATGTCCAAGGATACACATTGTATTGAAAGGACAGGCAAGAAGGCAGAGGAGGCGGTGCTGCTCTGTTGGTAGCAAATGAAGTCAAATCATGAGAAAGAAGTAACATAGGGTCGGAAGGTATTGAAACGCTGTGGATAGAGCTAAGGAACTGCAAGGGTAAAAAGACCCTGATGAGAATTGTATACAGACCCCAAACAGTAGTAAAGCTGTGGTCTACAAGTTAAACAGGAGATAGAAATTGCATGCCAAAAGGGCAATAGTCATGAGGATTTCAATATGCAGATAGATTGGGAAAATCAGGTTGGTGCTGGATTACAGGAGGGGGATTTCAAGAATATCTATGAGGTGGCTTTTTAGAGCAGCTTGTGGTTGAGCCCACTAGGGAGTCAGCTATTCTGGATTGGATGTTGTGCAATGATCCAGAATTGATTAGAGAGCTTAAGGTAAAAGAACCGTTAGGGACAAGTGATCATAATATGATCAAATTCACCCTGAAATTTGCGAAGCTAAGTTAATGCATCAGTATTACAGTGGAGTAAAGGAAATTACAGAGGTACGAAAGAAGAGCTGACTAAAATTGATTTGAAAAGAACACTGGCAAGGTTGATGGCAGAGCAGCAATGGCTAAAATTTTTGGAAGAAATTTGGAAGGCACTGTATATATACATAGCAAAGAGGAAGAGGTATTCTAAAGGCAAGATGATACAACCATTGCTGGCAAGAAGTCAAAGCCAATATAAAAGCCAAAGAGAGGGCATATAATAGAGCAAAAATTACTGGGAAGTTAGAGGATTTGGAAGCTTTTAAAAACCAATGGAAGACAACTAAAAAAAATTAAGGAAAAGATGGAATATGAAAGTAAGCTAGCCAATAGTATTAGAGAGGATATCAAAATTTGTTCAAATACATGAAGAGTAAAAGAGAGGCGAGGCTGGGTATCGGACTGCTGGAAAATGATGCTGCAGAGATAGTAATGAGGGACAACACAATGGCAGATGAACTGAGTAAGTATTTTGCATCAGTCTCCACTGTGAAAGACACTAACAGTATGGTGGAAGTTACAGAGTGTCAGGGGCCAGTACTGTGTGAAGTTGCCATTACTAAGGAGAAAGTTCTTGGCAAAACTGAAAGGGCTAAAGTCAGGTAAGTCACCTGGAGCAGATGGTGCACAAACACCCAGGAGTTGTGAAAGAGGTGACTGAAGAGATTGTGGAGGCATTAGTAATGATCTTTTAAGAATTCCTAGATTCTGAAATGGTTCCGGAAGACTGGAAAATTGCAAATGTCACTCCACTCTTCAAGGAAGAGAGGCAGAAGAAAGGAAACTATAGGCCAGTTAGTCTGACCTCTGGTTGGGAAGATGTTGGAGTTGATTGTTAAGGATGTGCTTTTGGGGTACTTGGAGGAACATGATAAAATAGACTGTGGTCAGCAAGGTTTCCTCAAGGGAAAAACTTGCCTAACAAATCTGTTGGAATTCTTTGAAGAAATAACAAGCCGGATGGACAAAGGAGAATCAGTGAATGTTGTGGATCCCTCTGCTACCACTCTCTCCCATCTGATGGAACTTGTTCTCACTCTCAGTAATTTCTCCTTTGGCTACTCACATTTCTTTCAAAGAAAAGATGTAGCCATGGGTACTCGCATGGGTCCCAGCTATGCCTGCCTTTCTGTTAGCTCTGTGGAACTGTCTATGTTCCAAGCCTACACTGGTGTCACTCCCCAGCTTTTCCTACACTACATCGACAACTGCATTGGTGCTGCTTCCTGCACCCATGCAGAGCTCGTCAACTTCAACAACTTTGCCTCCAACTTCCACCCTGTCCTCAAGTCCATTTCTGACACATCCCTCCCCTTTTTCAATCTCTCTGTCTCTGTCTTGGGAGACAGCTTATCTACTGATGTCTATTATAAACCCACTGACTCTCACAGCTACCTGGACTATACCTCTTGTTAAAATGCCGTCTCCTTCTCTCAATTACTATGTCTCCGCCGCATCTGCTCTCAGGATGAGGCTTTTCATTCCAGAATGGAGTTGGCTGCCTCCTTCAAAGAATGGGGCTTCCCTTCCTCAACTGCGCTGCCCTCAACCACATCTTTTCCATATTGCACACTTCTACCCTTACCCCTTCCTCCCGCCACCTCAACTGGGATAGGGCTTCTCTTGACCTCACCTACCATCCCACCACATAATTCTCCATAACTTCCACCATTTCCAACAGGATCCTAACACCAATCACATCTTTCTCTCCCCGTACTTTCTGCTTTCCGCAGGGATCGTTCCCTATGCAACTTGCCATCCATTTGTCCCTCCCCACTGATCTACCTCCGGGCACTTATACTTGCAAGTGGAACAAGTGCTACACCTGCCCCTACACCTCCTCCCTCACTACCATTCAGGGCCCCAAATAGTCCTTCCAGGAGAGTCTGTTGGGCTCTTCTACTGTATCTGGTGTTCCCAATGTGGCCACCTGCATATCAGTGAGACCCGATGTAAATTCGGAGACTGCTTTCCCAAGTACCTATTTTCCATCTGCCAGAAAAAGCGGGATCTCCCAGTGGCCACCCATTTTAATTCCACTTCCCATTCCCATTTCAACATGTCAGTCCATGGCCTCTTCTACTGTCACAGTGAAGCCACACTCAGGTTGAAGGAACAACACCTTATATTCCATCTGAGTATCCTCCAACCTGTGGCATGAACATCGATTTCTCGTACTTCTGATAATTGTCCCCCTCCCCCCTTCACCATTCCCCATTCCATTTTCCTCTCTCTCATGATCTCTTTACCCGCCCATCACCTCCCTCTGATGCTCCTCCCCTGTTTCTTTCTTCCATGGCCTTCTGTCCTCTGATCAGATTCCCCCTTCTCCAGCCCAATATCTCTTTCCCCAATTAACTTCCCAGCACTTTACTTCACCTCTCCCCCCTCCCAGTTTCACCTATCACCTTGTGTTTCTTCCTCCCATCCCCGACCTTCTAACTCTGACTCCTCATGTCTTTTTACAGTCCTGATGAAGGGTCTTGGCCCAAAATGTCGACTGTACTCTTTTCCATAGATGCTGCCTGGCCTGCTGAGTTCCTCCAGCGTTGTGTGTGTGTGTTGGTTGGGTGGATATTGTGTACTTAGATTTTCAGAAGGCGTTTGATAAGGTGCTACACATGAGGCTGCTTAGCAAGCTATGAGCCCATGGTATTACAGGAAAGATACTAGCATGGATAAAGCAGTAGCTGATTGGCAGGAGGCAAAGAGTGGGAATAAAGGGAGCCTTTTCTGGATGGCTGCTGGTGACTTGAGATATCCACAGGGGTCTGTAATGGGACCAATTCTTTTTACGTTATATGTCAACTCCAGTTAAGATGGCACTACTGAGTATGTGCGACAGCTTCCAGGTAGTCAAAAAGCTAAGAAATCTGACTACACTAAGAATACTGTTTCTGAGGTAAACGATGTTAAATTATCATTGCAATCAGTGAAGGGGCGAGTGACGGTGAGGCAAGTTTGGGGATGAATCAATGCAGAAGGAGTTCCGATGCCCATACAGCTGGCCAGTGTGCGAGCTTGGATTGCTCTAGGCTCCAAGCTGATTTGAAGAACTTGAGAGTGGCCTTGGGCTGGGCGATGAAATCTAGGCCTGGAGCGAGTCGCTGGGTAGCATGGTCTATGTCTGGGGCCCTTCATAGCAGCAAGGCCTGGGTCCTAGTGGAGGTACAGTGTGCTGTCTAGACAACTTAAATGCCAGCTAAGTTGGAGGTGAGAACTGATTTCACTCACTCTCACTCTCCATGATGTCCACTCCTTTCTCCAGCATGCAGAGCCTTTCGCTGTTCCATTGCTGGGTCAATTTGTACACTGACCCAGAAAGGCTGAAAAGATAGGGAGTCAGTTGGGATGAGAGCTGGTTTCATTCATTTTCCGTAATGGTTATCTCCATGGTGCTGAGGCTATGAAGACTGCCCTGTTCCTGTTACTATGATGAGTAGGCTTTGGGCCTGCTCCGGGGTTTGGATCTGAGGACTCATTCGGAATGCCTTTGTTCGCTTCAATTATTTGTGTGATTTGTATTTTCTTTTCTATCTCTTGCCATCGAGTGTTGGTCTTTTTATTTTTTCTCTTTCAATTGGGTTCTTTCAGGTTTCTTGTTTTGTGGATTCCTGTGAGCAAGCAAATCTCAAGGGTGTATAATTTATACATTCTTTGATAGTAAATGTACTTGAATCTTGACTTCGATGATGGAATTGATGACTTTGTTGCAAAGTTTGTGGATGATACAAAGGTGGAGGGGTGGGTAGTTTTGAGGAAGTAGAGGCTACAGAAGGAATTAGGCATTAGGAGAATGGGCAAAAAGTGGCAGATGGAATACAGAGTCAGAACATGTATGGTCATGCACTTTGGTAGAAGATATTAAAGTGTAGACTATTTGCTAAATGGAGAGAAAATTCAAGAATTCTTGACCAATCAAGTGCAACAAATTCCACAGATTCAGCACTCTCTGGCTAAAGAAATTCCTCCTCATCTCCGTTCTAAAAGGATGTCAGATACAAAGGGACTTGGGGAGTCCTTGTGCAGGATCCCTAAAGGTTAACTTGCAGGTTGAGTTTGTGCTGAGGAAGGCAAATGCAATGTTAGCATTCTTTTCAAGAGGACTAGAATATAAAAGCAAGGATTTAATGTTGAAACTTTATAAAGCACTGGTGAGGCCTCACATGGAGTATTGTGAATAGGTTTGGGCCCCTTATTTTAGAATGGATGTGCAGAAACTAGAGAGGGTCACGAAAGTGATTTTAGGATTGAGTGGCTTGTCATATGAAGAGCATTTGATGGCTCTAGGCCTGTTTTCACTAGAATTCAGAAAAATGAGATGTGACCTCATTGAAACCTATCGAATGGTGAAAGGTCTTGATAGAGTGGATGTGGAGAGGATGTTTCCTCTGGTGGGAGAGTCTAGGACCTGAGGATACAGGTGTCCATTTAAAACGGAGATGAGGAGGAATTTCTTCAGCCAGAGAGTGGTGAATCTGTGGAATTCTTTGCCACAGTCATCTGTGGAGGCCAAGTCTTTACTAATAATAAAGTCAGATGCTTGATTGGTCAGGGCATGAAAGGATACAGGGAGAAGGCAGTAGATTGGGGCTAAGAGGGAAATGGATCGGCCATGATGTAATGATGGTGTCTGTCTGTCTGTCTTTAGTGTGTACAGGTCCAGGAACCGTTATTACCTCTCAACCATCAGGCTCCTGACCCAGAGAGAATAACCTCACTCACTCCATCACTGAACTGTTCCCACAACTATTGGACTCATTTTCAAGGACTTTTCATCTCATGTTCTCAATGTTTATTGCTGATTTATTTATTTTTCTCTTTTGTATTTGCACACTGGTTGGGTGCAGCCTTTGATTCTGTAATGGTTCTTGGATTTGCTATGAATACCCACAAGAAAGTGAATCTTAGGGTTGTATATGTTGATATATTATGTACTTTGATAATAAATTTCCTTTAAACTGTACCAGTGAATCTGCAAGTAAGCCTGTATCTGCATATGTATGCAAGTGTGTTTGTACCTGTGTGTGTAAATGTGTTTGTAACATGTGTGCAGGTACATTTGTAATGTGTGTGTGTGCATATATGTATGAGTTAGGGTGCACATAGTCAGGTAGGTGTGTGTGTGTGAGAGAGAGAGAGAGAGGGGGAGAGAGGGGGGGAGGGGAGAGAGAGAGAGAGGGGGAGAGAGGGGAGAGGGGGAGAGAGGGGGGAGGGGAGAGAGAGAGACACCATACTCAAGCCAGTTTTCTCTATTCTGCACCTTGTTCCAATGTGGGCTGGTGGACCTGGTGTGGGAACAAACCCGGTTAACGAGGGATGTAACTAGTAGAGTGGATAGGGGAGAACCAGTGGATGTGGTATATTTAGATTTTCAAAAGGCTTTTGACAAGGTCCCACACAGGAGATTAGTGTGCAAACTTAAAGCATACGGTATTGGGGGTATGGTATTGATGTGGATAGAGAATTGGTTGGCAGACAGGAAGCAAAGAGTGGGAGTAAACGGGACCTTTTCAAAATGGCAGGCAGTGACTAGTGGGGTACTGCAAGGCTCAGTGCTGGGACCCCAGTTGTTTACAATATATATTAATGATTTAGACGAGGGAATTAAATGCAGCATCTTCAAGTTTGCGGATGACACGAAGCTGGGCGGCGGTGTTAGCTGTGAGGAGGATGCTAAGAGGATGCAGGGTGACTTGGATAGGTTAGGTGAGTGGGCAAATTCATGGCAGATGCAATTTAATGTGGATAAATGTGAGGTTATCCACTTTGGTTGCAAGAACAGGGAAACAGATTATTATCTGAACGGTGGCCGATTAGGAAAAGGGGAGATGCAACGAGACCTGGGTGTCATTGTACACCAGTCATTGAAGGTGGGCATGCAGGTACAGCAGGCGGTGAAAAAGGCAAGTGGTATGTTGGCATTCATAGCAAAAGGATTTGAGTACAGGAGCAGGGAGGTTCTTCTGCAGTTGTACAAGGCCTTGGTGAGACCGCACCTAGAATATTGTGTGCAATTTTGGTCCCCTAATCTGAGGAAAGACATTCTTGCCATAGAGGGAGTACAGAGAAGGTTCACCAGATTTATTCCTGGGATGGCAGGACTTTCATATGAAGAAAGACTGGATTGTCTAGGCTTATACTCACTGGAATTTAGAAGATTGAGGGGGGATCTTATTGAAACGTATAAAATTCTAAAGGGATTGGACAGGCTAGATGTAGGAAGATTGTTTCCGATGTTGGGAAGTCCAGAACGAGGGGTCACAGTTTAAGGATAAAGGGGAAGCCTTTTAGGACCAAGATGAGGAAGAACTTCTTCACACGGAGAGTGGTGAATCTGTGGAATTCTCTGCCACAGGAAACAGTTGAGGCCAGTTCATTGGCTATATTTAAGAGGAAGTTAGATATGGCCCTTGTGGCTAAAGGGATCAGGGGGTATGGAGAGAAAGCAGGTACAGGGTTCTGAGTTGGATGATCAGCCATGATCATACTGAATGGTGGTGCAGGCTCGAAGGGCCGAATGGCCTACTCCTGCACCTATTTTCTATGTTTCTATGGATGAGAAACTACGGCTCTAGTCTTGCTGCTCAGGTCCGACCAGATGGAGTTAAAAGCTGGGACATTTGATGGCTTGGTGAGCTGGGACAGATTCACTGGATATTGGACAGCTGGGACAAGTTATCTGGACGTTGGTCAGCTGGGACAAGTTATCTGGATGTTGGTTAGTTGGGACAGGTTAACTGGACATTGGACAGTTTGGTCAGCTGGGACAAGTTAACTGGATATTGGACATTTTGGTCAGCTGGGACAGATTCACTGGACGTTGGACAGTTCGGTCAGTTGGGACAGGTTAACTGGACATTGGACAGTTCGGTCAGCTGGGACAGATTCACTGGACATTGGACAGTTCGGTCAGTTGGGACAGGTTAACTGGACATTGGACAGTTCGGTCAGCTGGGACAGATTCACAGGACATTGGACAGTTTGGATCGGTTCACTGGACATTGGTCAGTTCAGTCAGCTGGAGCCAGTCATCATCCACCAAGGCTGACTGATCACTCCCCTCTCGCCCTGCAGATTGTGCTGGTCCCTCGCTACTCCTCCCTGGAGATGTTCATCGCTGGAGATGCCGCCTCCATTCGGCGGAAGGAAGCCTTTGAGCGGTATCGTTGTCACAGTGATAGCATCAGTGTCGTCACTCCGATGGTGACTGAAGTCTGTGCCCAGCTGATTGGTAGCATGTCGGCTGCGGTCTACAACGGTGCTCTGCGTGAGTGAACGTCCTTTCACACTGGTTGTTTCCCTGGAGCAGCTTCGTTCATTCACTCGCCAGCTTTTGACCTAACCCCCCCTCCCCCACCTCTCTGGTCACCAACTTCCCAACTCGTCCCTCACAGGCTCTGAATCCAGAACTCCCTCCTCACAGGTTGAGTGATGTAACTGAATTAGGCCATTCAGCCTGTTCATTCTGTTCTGCCATTCAACTGTGGCTGATATTTTTTCAAACTTCATTCATCCTGCCCACAAGTGTCGCCACATTTCCAGCATCAACAAAGCAAGCCCACAAGTTACTGACCCTAATGTGTACATCATTGGACTGTGGGAGGAAACCAGAGCACCCAGAGGAAACCCACTTGGTCACAGGGAGAACGTATACACTCCTTGCAGACAGTGACACAGATTGTATTGCTGACACTGTAACTGCTCTGCTACCGTTAATGCCCGCAATGGTCGTATGCTTTTCTTATTTGCAGCTTGCCAGTGTGATCCACAGGGCGCCCTGAGCTCAGAGTGTGCAGCCAGCGGTGGGCAGTGTCGCTGTAAGCCCCACGTGGTGGGTCGCCGTTGCCACCAGTGTGCTCCTGGCACCTTCGGCTTTGGAACAGTGGGCTGCAGGGGTAAGATGGGCTGAAGGGCTATTTCGGCTGGGGCTGTGCTTTGGTCTCCGCAGCCGGGGCTGTGCTTTGGTCTCCGCGGCCGGGGCTGTGTTTTGGTCTCCGCGGCTGGGGCTGTGCTTTGGTCTCCGCGGCCGGGGCTGTGTTTTGGTCTCCGCGGCTGGGGCTGTGCTTTGGTCTCCGCGGCCGGGGCTGTGTTTTGGTCTCCGCGGCTGGGGCTGTGCTTTGGTCTCCGCGGCTGGGGCTGTGTTTTGGTCTCCATGGCCGGGGCTGCGTTTGGTCTCCTCGGCCAGAGCAGTGGTCCTGGATTCATGGCTCATTGGCTGGGAGGTCAGGATTGACGGTTTTTCCTGAGAGAGGTGGGAGACCGCAGGATCAGAGGGATTGGGCTTCAGTGCAGGACATTGGGGTCTAGGTCTACGTCGAGGGGTGGGGTGGGAGGCACGTGAGGAAAGCAACTAAAAACTGGAGGGCATGGCTGAAGGAGACCTGAAGGGCAGTTTGCTTATGTGTATGGGATGAGCTGCTGGAGGAGTGGTAAAATGCTTAGACAGCTACGTGGATAAGAAAGGTTTGCAGAGATTCCCAGTCTGGGGTCTGTGGACCCCTCGGATAATGTTAGGGGTCCATGACTGGAAACCCCTGGTATAGAGGGATATGGGCCAAATGTGGGACTGGCTTGGTGGTTACCATGGACAGCATGGGCTATGTGGGCCAAATGGCCTTTTACCATGCTGTACAAATGTATTGCTGTATGATTGTGGAGTCAGAATTGGTTTAATATCACCGGCATATGTCATGAAATTTGTTGCTTTGTAGCAACAGGACATTGCAATTCATAAGAACTTTTTATTACATAAAATATATAAATTAAATATGTAGTGTGAAAAGAGAGCAAAAAAATAGTGAGGTAACGTTCATGGGTTCATTGTCCATTCTGAAATCTGATGGCAGAAGGGAAGAAACTGTTCCTAAAATTAAAGGGGTTGGCTTGTGGACCGTGAATTTGGAAATAAAGGTCTTCCTGGGAGAGGGTGAGGAACCCTTAGGTTGAAGGGATTAGAGGGGGATGCCGGGGTAGATCTGTATGTTGAAGGATTTGGGGCTCTGGACCAATCAAACACCTTGGTCGAGCTTCTGCACTGAGGGCAGTTGGAGGGTCAGGAAGTTGGGGACTGGACAGGAGAGGAGTGAGGCAGAGGGCGGAAAGGAGAGGAGAGTGGAGGGGAGGGGTGGGGGAGTGGGGTTGAGGGGCAGGGGAGGGGAGAGAGAGGCAGAGAGGTTGGAAGAGGGGGCGCAGATGAATGGCAGGGAAGGGTGGAGCAAGGAGAGGGGCAGAGGGAGGGGGTGCAGAGGGGAGTGGGGACTTTGTGAGGGGTGTTCACTCTGTGCCCACCTGCCCACAGCCTGCAGCTGCAGCCGAGAAGGATCCGTCTCCATGCTCTGCGAGCCAGTCAGTGGTCAGTGCCCGTGCCGAGCTGGGGCCTTTGGCACCCAGTGCAGCCAGTGTCAGCCGGGACACTGGGGCTTCCCACACTGCCAGCCCTGCCAGTGTAATGGGCATGCTGACCACTGTCACCAGCAGACTGGAGTCTGTCTCAACTGCCGCAGCCCCACTGCTGGGACCCACTGCGAACGGTAAGTCCTGGCCACTCCGGTCCAATGGGAGCTTCAGCCCTTCCAGATGACCCACTCTGTTCCCACACCATGTGTTCCTCTCCCCCTCCCTTCCCATCCCAAATCAACCCTGCTCTCTGCCTTGTTCTAGAGCCTGAATTAACCCATGCCAGGGTTTTGCCTGAATTAACCCATGCCAGGGTATTGGCATAAATTAACCTATGCCAGGGTTTTGGCCTGAATTAACCCATGCCAGGGTTTTGGCCTGAATTAACTTATGCCAGGGTATTGGCCTGAATTAACCTATGCCAGGGTTTTGGCCTGAATTAACCCATGCCAGGGTTTTGGCCTGAATTAACCCATGCCAGGGTATTGGCCTGAATTAACCCATGCCAGGGTTTTGGCCTGAATTAACCCATGCCAGGGTATTGGCCTGAATTAACCTATGCCAGGGTATTGGCCTGAATTAACCCATGCCAGGGTTTTGGCCTGAATTAACCTATGCCAGGGTATTGACCTAAATTAACCTATGCCAGGGTATTGGCCTGAATTAACCCATGCCAGGGTTTTGGCCTGAATTAACCCATGCCAGGGTATTGGCCTGAATTAACCCATGCCAGGGTTTTGGCCTGAATTAACCCATGCCAGGGTATTGGCCTGAATTAACCCATGCCAGGGTTTTGGCCTGAATTAACCTATGCCAGGGTATTGGCCTGAATTAACCTATGCCAGGGTTTTGGCCTGAATTAACCCATGCCAGGGTATTGGCCTGAATTAACCCATGCCAGGGTTTTGGCCTGAATTAACCTATGCCAGGGTTTTGGCCTGAAACATTGACTCTCTATTCCTCTCTAGATGCCTGATCCTGGTTGTTATAACCGGGGGTGGTAATGGGGATAAGCTCCCCCCCATCTATTAAATGCTCCCAATGGCGTGCGTCTCAAATAGCCTCTGATAACCAGGTCCAGCTCCTGGCTTTCATGTGTGGTTTAGCTACTAAGCCCAGCGGAACCATTTCTACTGATGGGAGAAGGGGCAAAGGCGGGTTACTTAAAACCAGTCGCTTTGGGCAGGTGGGGCTCATCAGCTGTGGTTGGCAGGTCATCGAAAAGGAAAAGGTGTGGGGAGGGGATTTTAAATCATTACCAGCAGTGACAAGCTGAGCGCTGTGGGAGCGCTGTCTGTGGGTGCAGCAACACAGTGACAGAGCCCTATCCCAGAACTCCTGACTCCCTGAACCCACATTTTTACGCATTTGATCCCTGACACTCTGACCTGCTTGTGCCCAGCTATCCCCAATGCCAGATCTTGAAACGACGATACTGATGCTGTTTCCCATCACCCGCTGTAGATGTGCTGAAGGTTACTACGGGAACCCGCTGCTTGGTTCGGGTGAACAATGCCGACCGTGCCCCTGTCCTGAAGTGCTGGGCAGCGGCCGCAACTTTGCCAACTCCTGTTACCAGGACAGCAGGACGAGGCAGGTGCTATGTAACTGCAAACCAGGATACACAGGTAGGGAGGTGTGTGTGTGTGTGTGTGTGTGTGTGTGTGTGTGTGTGTGTGTGTGTGTGTGTGTGTGTGTGTGTGTGTGTGTGTGTGTGTGTGTGTGTGGGACCGTCCCCCCAGTGAGGGTCAGTGTGTGTGTGTGGGACCGTCCCCCCCAGTGAGGGTCAGTGTGTGTGTGGGACCGTCTCCCCCCAGTGAGGGTCAGTGTGTGTGTGGGACCGTCCCCCCCAGTGAGGGTCAGTCTGAGTGTGTGGGACCATCCCCCCCAGTGAGGGTCAGTGTGTGTGTGGGACCGTCTCCCCCCAGTGAGGGTCAGTGTGTGTGTGGGACCGTCCCCCCCAGTGAGGGTCAGTGTGTGTGTGGGACCGTCCCCCCCAGTGAGGGTCAGTGTGTGTGTGGGACCATCCCCCCAGTGAGGGTCAGTGTGAGTGTGGGACCGTCCCCCCCCAGTGAGGGTCAGTGTGTGTGTGGGATCGTCCCCTCCCAGTGAGGGTCAGTGTGTGTGTGGGACCGTCCCACCCAGTGAGGATCAGTGTGTGTGTGGGACCGTCCCCCCCAGTGAGGGTCAGTGTGCGTGTGGGACCGTCCCCCCCAGTGAGGGTCAGTGTGTGTGGGACCCGTCCCCACCAGTGAGGGTCAGTGTGTGTGTGGGACCGTCCCCCCCAGTGAGGGTCAGTGTGTGTGTGGGACCGTCCCCCCCAGTGAGGGTCAGTGTGCGTGTGGGACCGTCCCCCCCCAGTGAGGGTCAGTGTGTGTGTGTGGGACCGTCTCCCCCCCCCAGTGAGGGTCAGTGTGTGTGGGACCGTCCCCCCCAGTGAGGGTCAGTGTGTGTGTGGGACCGTCCCCCCCCCCAGTGAGGGTCAGTGTGAGTGTGGGACCGTCCCCCCCAGTGAGGGTCAGTGTGAGTGGGACCGTCCCCCCCCCAGTGAGGGTCAGAGTGTGTGTGTGGGACCGTCCCCCCCCCAGTGAGGGTCAGTGTGCGTGTGGGACCGTCCCCCCCCAGTGAGGGTCAGTGTGTGTGTGGGACCGTCCCCCCCAGTGAGGGTCAGTGTGTGTGTGGGACCGTCCCCCCCCCCCAGTGAGGGTCAGTGTGTGTGTGAGACCGTCCCCCCCAGTGAGGGTCAGTGTGTGAGTGGGACCGTCCCCCCCCAGTGAGGGTCAGAGTGTGAGTGTGGGACCGTCCCCCCCCCAGTGAGGGTCAGTGTGTGTGTGGGACCGTCCCCCCCCAGTGAGGGTCAGTGTGTGTGGGACCGTCCCCCTCAGTGAGGGTCAGTGTGTGTGTGGGACCGTCCCCCCCCCAGTGAGGGTCAGTGTGTGTGTGGGACCGTCCCCCCCCCAGTGAGGGTCAGTGTGTGTGTGGGACCGTCCCCCCCCAGTGAGGGTCAGTGTGTGTGTGGGACCGTCCCCCCTCAGTGAGGGTCAGTGTGTGTGTGGGATCGTCCCCCCCCAGTGAGGGTCAGTGTGTGTGTGGGACCGTCCCCCCCAGTGAGGGTCAGTGTGTGTGTGGGACCGTCCCCCCCAGTGAGGGTCAGTGTGTGTGTGGGACCGTCCCCCCCCCCAGTGAGGGTCAGTGTGTGTGGGACCGTCCCCCCCCCAGTGAGGGTCAGTGTGTACGTGTGGGACCGTCCCCCCCAGTGAGGGTCAGTGTGTGTGTGGGACCGTCCCCCCAGTGAGGGTCAGTGTGTGTGTGGGACCGTCCCCCCCAGTGAGGGTCAGTGTGTGTGGGACCGTCCCCCCCCCCAGTGAGGGTCAGTGTGTGTGTGGGACCGTCCCCCCCAGTGAGGGTCAGTGTGTGTGTGGGACCGTCCCACCCAGTGAGGGTCAGTGTGTGTGGGACCGTCCCCCCCCCAGTGAGGGTCAGTGTGTGTGTGGGACCGTCCCCCCAGTGAGGGTCAGTGTGTGTGTGGGACCGTCCCCCCCAGTGAGGGTCAGTGTGTGTGTGGGACCGTCCCCCCCAGTGAGGGTCAGTGTGTGTGGGACCGTCCCCCCCCCAGTGAGGGTCAGTGTGTGTGTGGGACCGTCCCCCCCAGTGAGGGTCAGTGTGTGTGTGGGACCGTCCCCCCAGTGAGGGTCAGTGTGTGTGGGACCGTCCCCCCCCCCAGTGAGGGTCAGTGTGTGTGTGGGACCGTCCCCCCCAGTGAGGGTCAGTGTGTGTGTGGGACCGTCCCCCCCAGTGAGGGTCAGTGTGTGTGGGACCGTCCCCCCCAGTGAGGGTCAGTGTGTGTGTGGGACCGTCCCCCCCAGTGAGGGTCAGTGTGTGTGTGGGACCGTCCCCCCCAGTGAGGTTCAGTGTGAGTGTGGGACCGTCTCCCCCCAGTGAGGGTCAGTGTGTGTGTGGGACCGTCCCCCCCCAGTGAGGGTCAGTGTGTGTGGGACCGTCCCCCCCAGTGAGGGTCAGTGTGCGTGTGGGACCGTCCCCCCCCAGTGAGGGTCAGTGTGTGTGTGAGACCGTCCCCCCCAGTGAGGGTCAGTGTGTGTGTGGGACCGTCCCCCCCAGTGAGGGTCAGTGTGTGTGTGGGACCGTCCCCCCCCCAGTGAGGGTCAGTGTGTGTGTGTGGGACCGTCCCCCCCAGTGAGGGTCAGTGTGTGTGTGGGACCGTCCCCCCCCCAGTGAGGGTCAGTGTGTGTGTGGGACCGTCCCCCCCAGTGAGGGTCAGTGTGTGTGGGACCGTCCCCCCCAGTGAGGGTCAGTGTGTGTGTGGGACCGTCCCCCCCAGTGAGGGTCAGTGTGAGTGTTGGACCGTCCCCCCCCCAGTGAGGGTCAGTGTGTGTGTGGGACCGTCCCCCCCAGTGAGGGTCAGTGTGTGTGTGGGACCGTCCCCCCCCCAGTGAGGGTCAGTGTGTGTGGGACCGTCCCCCCCAGTGAGGGTCAGTGTGTGTGTGGGACCGTCCCCCCCCCAGTGAGGGTCAGTGTGTGTGTGGGACCGTCCCCCCCAGTGAGGGTCAGTGTGTGTGGGACCGTCCCCCCAGTGAGGGTCAGTGTGTGTGTGGGACCGTCCCCCCCCCAGTGAGGGTCAGTGTGTGTGTGGGACCGTCCCCCCCAGTGAGGGTCAGTGTGTATGTGACCCGTTCCCCCCAGTGAGGGTCAGTGTGTGTGGGACCGTCCCCCCCCAGTGAGGGTCAGTGTGTGTGGGACCGTCCCCCCCAGTGAGGGTCAGTGTGTGTGTGGGACCGTCCCCCCCCCCAGTGAGGGTCAGTGTGTGTGGGACCGTCCCCCCCCCCAGTGAGGGTCAGTGTGTGTGTGGGACCGTCCCCCCCCCAGTGAGGGTCAGTGTGTGTGTGGGACCGTCCCCCCCCCAGTGAGGGTCAGTGTGTGTGTGGGACCGTTCCCCCCAGTGAGGGTCAGTGTGTGTGGGACCGTCTCCCCAGTGAGGGTCAGTGTGTGTGTGGGACCGTCTCCCCCAGTGAGGGTCAGTGTGTGTGGGACCGTC
This sequence comes from Hemitrygon akajei, assembly GCF_048418815.1. Classification (NCBI taxonomy): domain Eukaryota; kingdom Metazoa; phylum Chordata; class Chondrichthyes; order Myliobatiformes; family Dasyatidae; genus Hemitrygon; species Hemitrygon akajei. Next base: position 1,920,389 of record NC_133142.1, on the reverse strand, counting down.
CCCCCCAGTGAGGGTCAGTGTGTGTGTGGGACCGTCCCCCCCCAGTGAGGGTCAGTGTGAGTGTGGGACCGTCCCCCCCCCAGTGAGGGTCAGTGTGTGTGTGGGACCGTCCCCCCCCCAGTGAGGGTCAGTGTGAGTGTGGGACCGTCCCCCCCCAGTGAGGGTCAGTGTGTGTGTGGGGACCGTCCCCCCCCCCAGTGAGGGTCAGTGTGTGTGTGGGACCGTCCCCCCCCAGTGAGGGTCAGTGTGTGTGTGGGACCGTCCCCCCCCCAGTGAGGGTCAGTGTGTGTGTGGGACCATCCCCCCCCCAGTGAGGGTCAGTGTGTGTGTGGGACCGTCCCCCCCCAGTGAGGGTCAGTGTGTGTGGGACCGTTCCCCCCAGTGAGGGTCAGTGTGTGTGTGGGACCGTCCCCCCCAGTGAGGGTCAGTGTGTGTGTGGGACCGTCCCCCCCCCAGTGAGGGTCAGTGTGTGTGTGGGACCGTCCCCCCCCCAGTGAGGGTCAGTGTGTGTGTGGGACCGTCCCCCCCCCAGTGAGGGTCAGTGTGTGTGTGGGGGACCGTCCCCCCCCAGTGAGGGTCAGTGTGTGTGGGACCGTTCCCCCCAGTGAGGGTCAGTGTGTGTGTGGGACCGTCCCCCCAGTGAGGGTCAGTGTGTGTGTGGGACCGTCCCCCCCAGTGAGGGTCAGTGTGTGTGTGGGACCGTCCCCCAGTGAGGGTCAGCGTGTGTGTGGGACCGTCCCCCAGTGAGGGTCAGCGTGTGTGTGTGGGACCGTCCCCCCCCCAGTGAGGGTCAGTGTGTGTGGGACCGTCCCCCCCCAGTGAGGGTCAGTGTGTGTGGGACCGTCCCCCCCAGTGAGGGTCAGTGGTGTGTGGGACCGTCCCCCCCAGTGAGGGTCAGTGTGTGTGTGGGACCGTCCCCCCCCAGTGAGGGTCAGTGTGTGTGGGACCGTCCCCCCCCTCAGTGAGGGTCAGTGTGGAGTGTGGGACCGTCCCCCCCCTCAGTGAGGGTCAGTGTGAGTGTGGGGACCGTCCCCCCCAGTGAGGGTCAGTGTGTGTGGGACCGTCCCCCCCAGTGAGGGTCAGTGTGTGTGGGGACCGTCCCCCCCAGTGAGGGTCAGTGTGTGTGTGGGACCGTCCCCCCCCCAGTGAGGGTCAGTGTGTGTGGGACCGTCCCCCCCCCAGTGAGGGTCAGTGTGAGTGTGGGACCGTCCCCCCCAGTGAGGGTCAGTGTGTGGTGGGACCGTCCCCCCCCAGTGAGGGTCAGTGTGTGTGGGACCGTCCCCCCCAGTGAGGGTCAGTGTGTGTGTGGGACCGTCCCCCCCCAGTGAGGGTCAGTGTGTGTGGGACCGTCCCCCCCCCTCAGTGAGGGTCAGTGTGTGAGTGTGGGACCGTTCCCCCCCCTCAGTGAGGGTCAGTGTGTGTGTGGGACCGTCCCCCCCCAGTGAGGGTCAGTGTGTGTGGGACCGTCCCCCCCCCCCCCCAGTGAGGGTCAGTGTGTGTGGGGACCGTCCCCCCCCCCCCCCCCAGTGAGGGTCAGTGTGTGTGTGGACCGTCCCCCCCAGTGAGGGTCAGCGTGTGTGTGGGACCGTCCCCCCAGTGAGGGTCAGTGTGTGTGTGGGACCGTCCCCCCCAGTGAGGTTCAGTGTGAGTGTGGGACCGTCTCCCCCCAGTGAGGGTCAGTGTGTGTGTGGGACCGTCCCCCCCCAGTGAGGGTCAGTGTGTGTGGGACCGTCCCCCCCCAGTGAGGGTCAGTGTGCGTGTGGGACCGTCCCCCCCAGTGAGGGTCAGTGTGTGTGTGAGACCGTCCCCCCCCAGTGAGGTCAGTGTGTGTGTGGGACCGTCCCCCCCCAGTGAGGGTCAGTGTGACTGTGGGGACCGTCCCCCCCCCAGTGAGGGTCAGTGTGTGTGTGGGACCGTCCCCCCCCCAGTGAGGGTCAGTGTGTGTGTGTGGGACCGTCCCCCCCAGTGAGGGTCAGTGTGTGTGTGGGACCGTCCCCCCCCCAGTGAGGGTCAGTGTGTGTGTGGGACCGTCCCCCCCCAGTGAGGGTCAGTGTGTGTGGGACCGTCCCCCCCAGTGAGGGTCAGTGTGTGTGTGGGACCGTCCCCCCCAGTGAGGGTCAGTGTGAGTGTTGGACCGTCCCCCCCCCAGTGAGGGTCAGTGTGTGTGTGGGGACCGTCCCCCCCCCAGTGAGGGTCAGTGTGTGTGGGACCGTCCCCCCCAGTGAGGGTCAGTGTGTGTGTGGGACCGTCCCCCCCAGTGAGGGTCAGTGTGTGTGGGACCGTCCCCCCAGTGAGGGTCAGTGTGTGTGTGGGACCGTCCCCCCCCCAGTGAGGGTCAGTGTGTGTGTGGGACCGTCCCCCCCAGTGAGGGTCAGTGTGTATGTGACCCGTTCCCCCCAGTGAGGGTCAGTGTGTGTGTGGGACCGTCCCCCCCCCAGTGAGGGTCAGTGTGTGTGTGGGACCGTCCCCCCCCCAGTGAGGGTCAGTGTGTGTGTGGGACCGTCTCCCCAGTGAGGGTCAGTGTGTGTGGGACCGCCCCCCCAGTGAGGGTCAGTGTGAGTGTGGGACCGTCCCCCCCCCAGTGAGGGTCAGTGTGTGTGTGGGACCCGTCCCCCCCCCAGTGAGGGTCAGTGTGAGTGTGGGACCGTCCCCCCCCCAGTGAGGGTCAGTGTGTGTGTGGGACCGTTCCCCCCCCCCAGTGAGGGTCAGTGTGTGTGTGGGACCGTCCCCCCCAGTGAGGGTCAGTGTGTGTGTGGGACCGTCCCCCCCCCAGTGAGGGTCAGTGTGTGTGTGGGACCATCCCCCCCCCAGTGAGGGTCAGTGTGTGTGTGGGACCGTCCCCCCCCAGTGAGGGTCAGTGTGTGTGTGGGACCGTCCCCCCCCCAGTGAGGGTCAGTGTGTGAGTGTGGGACCGTCCCCCCCCCAGTGAGGGTCAGTGTGTGTGTGGGACCGTCCCCCCCCCAGTGAGGGTCAGTGTGTGTGTGGGACCGTCCCCCCCCCAGTGAGGGTCAGTGTGTGTGTGGGACCGTCCCCCCCCCAGTGAGGGTCAGTGTGTGTGGGGACCGTTCCCCCCAGTGAGGGTCAGTGTGTGTGTGGGACCGTCCCCCCCCAGTGAGGGTCAGTGTGTGTGGGACCCGTTCCCCCCAGTGAGGGTCAGTGTGTGTGTGGGACCGTCCCCCCAGTGAGGGTCAGTGTGTGTGTGGGACCGTCCCCCCCAGTGAGGGTCAGTGTGTGTGTGGGGACCGTCCCCCAGTGAGGGTCAGCGTGTGTGTGGGACCGGTCCCCCCCCCAGTGAGGGTCAGTGTGTGTGTGGGACCGTCCCCCCCCCCAGTGAGGGTCAGTGTGAGTGTGGGACCGTCCCCCCCCCAGTGAGGGTCAGTGTGTGTGTGGGACCGTCCCCCCCAGTGAGGGTCAGTGTGTGTGGGACCGTCCCCCCCAGTGAGGGTCAGTGTGTGTGGGGACCGTCCCCCCCAGTGAGGGTCAGCGTGTGTGTGGGACCGTCCCCCCCCAGTGAGGGTCAGTGTGTGTGTGTGTCCACCCCCCCCCCAGTGAGGGTCAGTGTGAGTGGGACCGTCCCCCCCCCAGTGAGGGTCAGTGTGTGTGTGGGACCGTCCCCCCAGTGAGGGTCAGTGTGCGTGTGGGACCGTCCCCCCTCAGTGAGGGTCAGTGTGTGTGTGGGACCGTCCCCCCCCCAGTGAGGGTCAGTGTGTGTGGGACCGTCCCCCCCCCTCAGTGAGGGTCAGTGTGTGAGTGTGGGACCGTTCCCCCCCCTCAGTGAGGGTCAGTGTGTGTGTGGGACCGTCCCCCCCCAGTGAGGGTCAGTGTGTGTGGGACCGTCCCCCCCCCCCCCAGTGAGGGTCAGTGTGTGTGGGACCGTCCCCCCCCCCCCCAGTGAGGGTCAGTGTGTGTGTGGGACCGTCCCCCCCAGTGAGGGTCAGCGTGTGTGTGGGACCGTCCCCCCCAGTGAGGGTCAGTGTGTGTGGGACCGTCCCCCCCCCAGTGAGGGTCAGTGTGTGTGTGGGACCGTCCCCCCCCAGTGAGGGTCAGTGTGTGTGTGGGACCGTCCCCCCCCCCCCCAGTGAGGGTCAGTGTGTGTGTGGGACCGTCCCCCCCAGTGAGGGTCAGTGTGTGTGGGACCGTCCCCCCCCAGTGAGGGTCAGTGTGTGTGTGGGACCGTCCCCCCCCAGTGAGGGTCAGTGTGTGTGTGGGACCGTCCCCCCCCCCCCAGTGAGGGTCAGTGTGTGTGTGGGACCGTCCCCCCCAGTGAGGGTCAGTGTGTGTGTGAGACCGTCCCCCCCCCCAGTGAGGGTCAGTGTGTGTGTGGGACCGTCCCCCCCAGTGAGGGTCAGTGTGAGTGTGGGACCGTCCCCCCCAGTGAGGGTCAGTGTGTGTGGGACCGTCCCCCCCAGTGAGGGTCAGTGTGTGTGTGGGACCGTCCCCCCCCAGTGAGGGTCAGTGTGTGTGTGGGACTGTCCCCCCAGTGAGGGTCAGTGAGTGTGGGACCGTCCCCCCCAGTGAGGGTCAGTGTGTGTGTGGGACCGTCCCCCCCCCAGTGAGGGTCAGTGTGTGTGTGAGACCGTCCCCCCCAGTGAGGGTCAGTGTGTGTGTGGGACCGTCCCCCCCCAGTGAGGGTCAGTGTGTGTGTGGGACCGTCCCCCCCAGTGAGGGTCAGTGTGAGTGTGGGACCGTCCCCCCCAGTGAGGGTCAGTGTGTGTGTGGGACCGTCCCCCCCAGTGAGGTCAGTGTGTGTGTGGGACCGTCCCCCCCAGTGAGGGTCAGTGTGTGTGTGTGGGACCGTCCCCCCCCAGTGAGGGTCAGTGTGTGTGTGGGACCGTCCCCCCCCCAGTGAGGGTCAGTGTGTGTGTGTGGGACCGTCCCCCCCCCCCCCAGTGAGGGTCAGTGTGTGTGGGACCCGTCCCCCCCAGTGAGGGTCAGTGTGTGTGGGACCGTTCCCCCCAGTGAGGGTCAGTGTGTGTGTGGGACCGTCCCCCCCCCCCCCAGTGAGGGTCAGTGAGTGTGGGAACCGTCCCCCCCCAGTGAGGGTCAGTGTGTGTGTGGGACCGTCCCCCCCCAGTGAGGGTCAGTGTGAGTGGGACCGTCCCCCCCCAGTGAGGGTCAGTGTGTGTGGGACCGTCCCCCCCAGTGGAGGGTCAGTGTGTGTGGGACCGTCCCCCCAGTGAGGGTCAGTGTGTGTGGGACCGTCCCCCCCCAGTGAGGGTCAGTGTGTGTGTGGGACCGTCCCCCCCCCCCCAGTGAGGGTCAGTGTGAGTGGGACCGTCCCCCCCCCAGTGAGGGTCAGTGTGTGTGGGACCGTCCCCCAGTGAGGGTCAGTGTGTGTGGGGACCGTCCCCCCCAGTGAGGGTCAGTGTGTGTGTGGGACCGTCCCCCCCCCCCCAGTGAGGGTCAGTGTGAGTGGGACCGTCCCCCCCCAGTGAGGGTCAGTGTGTGTGGGGACCGTCCCCCCCAGTGAGGGTCAGTGTGTGTGTGGGACCGTCCCCCCCCAGTGAGGGTCAGTGTGTGTGTGGGACCGTCCCCCCAGTGAGGGTCAGTGTGTGTGTGGGACCGTCCCCCCCCCCCCAGTGAGGGTCAGTGTGTGTGTGGGACCGTCCCCCCCCCCCAGTGAGGGTCAGAGTGTGAGTGTGGGACCGTCCCCCCCCAGTGAGGGTCAGTGTGTGTGTGGGACCGTCCCCCCCAGTGAGGGTCAGTGTGTGTGTGGGACCGTCCCCCCCCCCGTGAGGGTCAGTGTGTGTGTGGGACCGTCCCCCAGTGAGGGTCAGTGTGCGTGTGGAACCGTCCCCCAGTGAGGGTCAGTGTGTGTGTGGGACCGTCCCCCCCCCAGTGAGGGTCAGTGTGTGTGGGACCGTCCCCCCCCCAGTGAGGGTCAGTGTGTGTGTGGGACCGTCCCCCCAGTGAGGGTCAGTGTGCGTGTGGAACCGTCCCCCAGTGAGGGTCAGTGTGTGTGTGGGACCGTCCCCCCCCCAGTGAGGGTCAGTGTGAGTGGGACTGTCCCCCCCCAGTGAGGGTCAGTGTGTGTGGGACCGTCCCCCCCCCCAGTGAGGGTCAGTGTGTGTGTGGGGACCGTCCCCCAGTGAGGGTCAGTGTGTGTGTGGGACCGTCCCCCAGTGAGGGTCAGTGTGCGTGTGGAACCGTCCCCCAGTGAGGGTCAGTGTGTGTGTGGGACCGTCCCCCCCCCAGTGAGGGTCAGTGTGCGTGTGGAACCGTCCCCCAGTGAGGGTCAGTGTGTGTGTGGGACCGTCCCCCCCCAGTGAGGGTCAGTGTGTGTGGGACCGTCCCCCCCCCCCAGTGAGGGTCAGTGTGTGTGGGACCGTCCCCCCCCCAGTGAGGGTCAGAGTGTGAGTGTGGGACCGTCCCCCCCAGTGAGGGTCAGAGTGTGAGTGTGGGACCGTCCCCCCCAGTGAGGGTCAGTGTGAGTGGGACCGTCCCCCCCCCAGTGAGGGTCAGAGTGTGAGTGTGGGACCGTCCCCCCCAGTGAGGGTCAGTGTGAGTGTGGGGACCGTCCCCCCCCCCCCCAGTGAGGGTCAGTGTGTGTGTGGGACCGTCCCCCAGTGAGGGTCAGTGTGTGAGTGTGGGACCGTCCCCCCCAGTGAGGGTCCAGAGTGTGAGTGTGGGACCGTCCCCCAGTGAGGGTCAGTGTGTGAGTGTGGGACCGTCCCCCCCCCAGTGAGGGTCAGAGTGTGAGTGTGGGACCGTCCCCCCCAGTGAGGGTCAGTGTGAGTGTGGGACCGTCCCCCCCAGTGAGGGGTCAGTGTGTGTGTGGGACCGTCCCCCCCCCCCAGTGAGGGTCAGTGTGTGTGTGGGACCGTCCCCCCCAGTGAGGGTCAGTGTGAGTGTGGGACCGTCCCCCCCCCCCAGTGAGGGTCAGTGTGAGTGTGGGACCGTCCCCCCCCAGTGAGGGTCAGTGTGAGTGTGGGACCGTCCCCCCCCCAGTGAGGGTCAGTGTGTGTGTGGGACCGTCCCCCCCAGTGAGGGTCAGTGTGTGTGTGGGACCGTCCCCCCCAGTGAGGGTCAGTGTGCGTGTGGGACCGTCCCCCCCAGTGAGGGTCAGTGTGAGTGTGGGGACCCGTCCCCCCCAGTGAGGGTCAGTGTGTGTGTGGGACCGTCCCCCCCCCCCAGTGAGGGTCAGTGTGTGTGTGGGACCGTCCCCCCCAGTGAGGGTCAGTGTGTGTGTGGGACCGTCCCACCCAGTGAGGGTCAGTGTGTGTGTGTGGGACCGTCCCCCCCAGTGAGGGTCAGTGTGTGTGGGACCGTCCCCCCCAGTGAGGGTCAGTGTGTGAGTGGGACCGTCCCCCCAGTGAGGGTCAGTGTGTGTGTGGGGACCGTTCCCCCCCCAGTGAGGGTCAGTGTGTGTGTGGGACCATCCCCCCAGTGAGGGTCAGTGTGTGTGTGGGACCGTCCCCCCCAGTGAGGGTCAGTGTGTGTGTGGGACCGTCCCCCCAGTGAGGGTCAGTGTGTGTGGGACCGTCCCCCCCCAGTGAGGGTCAGTGTGTGAGTGGGACCGTCCCCCCAGTGAGGGTCAGTGTGTGAGTGGGACCGTCCCCCCCAGTGAGGGTCAGTGTGTGTGTGGGACCGTCCCCCCGCAGTGAGGGGTCAGTGTGTGTGTGGGACCCGGCCCCCCCAGTGAGGGTCAGTGTGTGTGTGGGACCGTCCCCCCCCCAGTGAGGGTCAGTGTGTGTGTGGGACCGTCCCCCCAGTGAGGGTCAGTGTGTGTGTGGGACCGTCCCCCCCAGTGAGGGTCAGTGTGTGTGTGGGACCGTCCCCCCAGTGAGGGTCAGTGTGTGTGTGGGACCGTCCCCCCAGTGAGGGTCAGTGTGTGTGTGGGACCGTCCCCCCCCAGTGAGGGTCAGTGTGTGTGTGGAACCGTCCCCCCCCAGTGAGGGTCAGTGTGTGTGGTGGGACCGTCCCCCCCAGTGAGGGTCAGTGTGTGTGTGGGACCGTCCCCCCCCAGTGAGGGTCAGTGTGTGTGTGGGACCCGTCCCCCCCAGTGAGGGTCAGTGTGTGTGTGGGACCGTCCCCCCAGTGAGGGTCAGTGTGTGTGTGGGGACCGTCCCCCCCAGTGAGGGTCAGTGTGTGTGTGGGACCGTCCCCCCCAGTGAGGGTCAGTGTGTGTGTGGGACCGTCCCCCCCCAGTGAGGGTCAGTGTGTGTGTGTGGGACCCGTCTCCCCCCCCCAGTGAGGGTCAGTGTGTGTGTGGGACCGTCCCCCGACCCCCCCCAGTGAGGGTCAGTGTGTGTGTGGGACCGTCCCCCCCAGTGAGGGTCAGTGTGTGCGTGGGGACCGTCCCCCCCAGTGAGGGTCAGTGTGTGTGTGTGTCCCCGTCCCCCCAGTGAGGGTCAGTGTGTGTGTGTGGGACCGTCCCCCCAGTGAGGGTCAGTGTGTGTGGGACCGTCCCCCCCAGTGAGGGTCAGTGTGTGTGTGGGACCGTCCCCCCCAGTGAGGGTCAGTGTGTGTGGGACCGTCCCCCCCAGTGAGGGTCAGTGTGTGTGGGACCGTCCCCCCCAGTGAGGGTCAGTGTGTGTGTGGACCGTCCCCCCCCAGTGAGGGTCAGTGTGTGTGTGGGACCGTCCCCCCCCAGTGAGGGTCAGTGTGTGTGTGTGTCCCCCCCCCCAGTGAGGGTCAGTGTGTGGTGTGGGACCGTCCCCCCAGTGAGGGTCAGTGTGTGGGACCGTCCCCCCCATTGAGGGTCAGTGTGTGTGGGACCGTCCCCCACCAGTGAGGGTCAGTGTGTGGGGACCGTCCCCCCAGTGAGGGTCAGTGTGTGTGTGGGACCGTCCCCCCCAGTGAGGGTCAGTGTGTGTGGGACCGTCCCCCCCAGTGAGGGTCAGTGTGTGTGTGTGTCGTCCCCCCCCAGTGAGGGTCAGTGTGTGTGTGTGGGGACCGTCCCCCCCAGTGAGGGTCGTGTGTGTGTGGGACCGTCCCCCCCCCAGTGAGGGTCAGTGTGAGTGTGGGACCGTCCCCCCCCCAGTGAGGGTCAGTGTGTGTGGGACCGTTCCCCCCAGT
>NC_133142.1:2500-90000 GCF_048418815.1 Hemitrygon akajei | reverse complement strand
TGTCTTTCAGATTCCTACCCCTTTTGAAGGCTGAGACAATGGTGTATTGTCCCAGTGTCCCCACTTCCGTTTTCAGTTGCTCAAAGCGTGTTTTGACCATCCTGTGAATATTCACTGCCATCCCACTGTATCCCGTTATCAAGGGTAGTTTCGGTGTTGTGATGTTCTGTGGTCGGGGATTTGTGATACTTTTCAGAAAGTCAGATTTAATGTGCCTAAGTCTCCTTCTGCTGTAGCCCCTGTGTCTAAGAGCAGAGAAGAGGATGGTTGTGGCCTGGTGGAAGTCCTCCGGCCTAGTGCAAATGCGGTGAAAGCGGGTCAGCTGTCCCTTGACAATGCCTCTAAAGGTGTGTTTGGGATGGTGACTCCCTGTGTGTAGGAGGGTGTGTGTGTCTGTGGTTTTAAAGAATACCTTGGTAGCTAGTTTTCGGTTGCCACTTTCTGGTGCTAGTTTAAACACTGTGGTGTCCAGGAAGTCAATCTTCTCCTTATCTGTTATAGCTTTAACCTTAATGGATGGGTGATGAGTGTTTAGGATTTGAATAAATTCCTCTAATTCCCCCTCTGAGTGTGTCCACACTCCCCAGATGTCATCCAGGTATCTATAGAGACACATGGGTTTTTTAGGGCACTCTGGATAGACTGTTTCCTCCCACCCAGCCATGTATATATTGGCATAGGCTGGAGCAAACTTCTTTCCCATTGCTGTGCCCTTGACTTGTAGGTAGAATTTACCATCGAATTCAAAGTCATTTTTAGTCAGGCTGAGGTGAAGGAGTTCTAGCAAGGCCTCGTCCGGTCTCCCTAGCTGAGGGTTCCTCCGTAGGATGTCCCTCACTGCCTCTATACCCCTGTCCGTTTCAATATTGGTGTACAGGCTTTCGATGTCCATGGTGAAGAGTATGGCCCCAGGGGGCACTGACATGGAATTGACTATCCGGACAAAGTGATACGTGTCCTTGATGTAGCTGGGGTGTTTCTGTGAGAGTGGATTAAGGCAGGCATCAATGAACTCCGCTATCCCGTATGACTCACTGCTGCAGTCTGACACGATGGGCCTACCGGGTGGAATTTCCCCCGGAACAGTCCACGAGTCTGGGTTCTTGTGTATTTTGGGAAGGATATAAAACTTTCTCGCCCGTGGCTGCATCCCAGTCAGGTACTCTACTTGCTTCCCTTTGAGGTACCCAGTCCTTTCCAGTTTTTGCAAAATGTTCCCAATTTCTGTGTGTGTTTCCCAATATATGGGTTCCTTTAGTTTCGTGTAGTGCTCTGTGTTGTTTAATTGTCTGTGTGCTTCAAATAGGTATTGCTGTTTGTCCATGATAACTATGCTGCTCCCTTTATCCGCTGGTTTGATAACAATGTCCATGTTTTCCCTCAGTTCTGTCAGGGCTGCTCTCTCCTTCCTGGTTAGATTGGGCTTATCCTGTACTTCCCTCTCCCTCTCTATTATCTCACCCAGTGTGCTCTTAAATTCTAAAATAGCTTCGGACCTGTACCTTCTCTTGGGCATCCAGTTCGAGGGAGGGGTGAAAGGGGTCTTTCTACGTTCTGACTCACCGAAATAGTCAACGAGTACCAGTCTCCTATAGAACTTGTTCATGTCCCTCTCAATCTGCTCCTTATGGAGCTTTGCAGTCGGTACAAAAGTCAGGCCCCTGTTCAGAACCTTTTGCTGGGTTTCTGTAGGGGTGAATGTACGGGAGAGGTTCACGATGGTCTCTCCCAGTCGTGGACCCTGCCTCTCTTGGCTTTGTCCCCACTCTAGTTTAAAGCCTGCATCCACCTCTTGACCATTGTCTGGGCTGTGTTCTCTGTCCAATGGATATGGTCTGTGTCTACCTTAAACTGTCTCGCCGGGATTGCAGGGATATGATTCTTAGTTCTAATAACCTTGTTTAGTTGGCCCAGGGTTGCTTGTTCTGCCTCTGTCAAGCTGTGGCTAAAGTTTAATTCCGGCACCCAGATACTGGCATGGGGAAATTTAATGCTGGCCATCCTCAGTAGTTGTTGAAGCTGTTTAGCAGCTGTTGTTAGTTTATGGGACCTGTTGTTTATTCCGAAAGAAAGGATGACCTTCTTAATTTCTGGCTGTGGCTCTAACTTGTCAAGGACAGCAGTGGCATGGATGAATTTGGCCCCCGGAAAGCTGTCCAATTGAATATCCTTATTAGGGCATCTTTTGATCCTGGAAATGTTAGAGTCCCCTATAAACAGTATAGGTTTAAGGGGCCTCAGTTCCCAATTTAAATTTTTCTGTTTAGAGTTAGGATGCCTAGTTATTCGACAACCTTGGCTGTTGCAACGGAGGCGTACCTGTCCCCTCGTCCGTCCGCTGTCCTGCGGCTCTCGGGCTGGGGTGGCTCCCCTTGTCCGTCCTTCCATTCGTACGGGTGTGGGGTGGGGTGCCGATTCCCCGGAGTCCTGGGTCGGGGAAGTCGTGGGGGTGGCAGGCTGGGACTCCTGCGTTGCTAGGTTGGATTGCGTCCTCTCAGAGGGGCTCGTGGGTGGGGAGGGGTGCCCTCGGCCCCTTCTCCGTCTCCGCGGTGGGGGCAGTAGGGTTGCATCGGCGTCACGAGGGTTAACCAGCTCCAGCGCCCTCGGGTGGACCGTGTCGGTACTGCCACTGTTAACCAGCTCCAGCGCCCTCGGGTGGACCGTGTCGGAACTGCCACTGCGCCTGTTGCGCTGCATGCGTGTCCATCCCAAAACGTCCCGCAGTACAATCACTGGGCTCCGGTTCGCTTTACCCAGTACCGACGGACAAGGTACAGTCCGGGCGGTCTTTCCCCGGGGCTCGGGTGTGACTTGGGCCCGGTCCTGGTTAACCCAGAAACCGTCCCTGGAGGTCGAGGGTCCGTTCCCCTCCTGCCCTTGGGATGCGGTCTCCGCGGTCAGTGGGAAGGCCTGGGGCCCCCCGTCGGTCCGATCCGCCGCGACCTGCCGTTCCGGCCCAGGTCCCGAGACCAGATCGAAAATATGTTTCTGGACCATCTCCAATTTGATTTGAAATTTGTCTTTTAATTTTCGTTTGTTCCAGATTACAGCTTTGGTGACCGCTTCTTGTAGGCGATCAGTCAAATTTGACTCAACAAGTTTTAGTTCCAATTCTTGCAGGCTACTCCGGTAATGCCCAATTAAAATTCGTCTTGTTTCTTTAGGGTTAGGGTTAGGGTTAGGGTTAGGGTTAGGGTTAGGGTTAGGGTTTAGGGTTTAGGGTTTAGGGTTAGGGTTAGGGTTAGGGTTAGGGTTAGGGTTAGGGTTAGGGTTAGGGTTAGGGTTAGGGCCCCCGCATTAGGGTTAGGGTTAGGGTTAGGTTGAGATTATGCGGGCAGTGGGCAAAAAAGCCCCCTCGTGTTTTTTGATCTCGCCACTTGAGATTCAATTTCACGTGACCCTGCCACTTTGAACTGGCCCACGCCTTCATTAACCAGGTCCACCACTTGCCTTTATTGAAACTTGCCCCTCTTAACACAGAATATCCAATTTATGGGAATTTACTAAGTTAGGGTGAAATTATGCGGGCAGTGGGCAATTCAGCCCTCTTGTGCTTTCTGATCTTGCCACTTGAGATTCAGTTTCACACGACCCTGCCACTTCAAAATGACCGACGCCTTCACTAACCAAGTCCAACACTCATCCCTGTTGAAATTTACCCCTCTCGACCCGGAGCACTAAGTCTATGGGGATTTAACAAGGGTCAATCAGGGTGTGCTTTGGGTTTGTGGGGCTAAAACCAGAGTTAATCAGGAAGTGCCTAAAATTTATGGGGATGTGCACCCCATCTGGATTAGGTTTAAATTTTAAACCATACAGGCAGTGGGCAATTCAGCCCTCTTGTGCTTTCTGATCTCGCCACCAGAGATTCAGTTTCACACGATCCTGCCACTTTAAACTGGCCCACGCCTTTACCAACCAGGCCCAACACTTATCCCTGTTGATCAGTCAGGGTGTGCTTTAGGTTTGTACGGCTGAAGCCAGAGTTCCTAGGGTTTGTGGGGGTGTATGCCCCTTTTGGACCTTAGGATTAGGTTTAAATTTTAGGCTAGTGGATATATTTAAACTGGCCGACGCCTTCACCAATCAGACCCAACACTTATACCTGTTGAAATTACCCCTCTTGACACGGGACACTGTCTATGGGAGTTTAGCAAGGGTCAATCAGGATGTGCTTTGGGTTTGTGGGGCTAAAGCCAGGGTTAATCGGGGAGTGAATAGGGTTTGTGGGGGTGTGTACCCCATCTAAACTTTAGTAGGGTTTGTGGGGGTGTGTACCCCATCTAAACTTTAATAGGGTTTGTGGGGGGGTGTACCCCATCTAAACTTTAGTAGGGTTTGTGGGGGTGTATACCCCATCTAAACTTTAAGATTAGGTTTAAGTTTTAAGCTAGTGAATATATATGTTTGACTAGGAGATATTAGAATACAGAATTTTAAATGACAGTATATGAACTGCTATGGCGAATGAGCTAGTATAATAAAGCCAGGTTAATCTGGACCATGCCTTTCATTATCAAGGTCCGACACCACTTGGTTCAACGAACCGGGTGTGCACTGGGACACATCATCAGTAATGTAACCTCGGATCATCAGGTGTTTCGGGCCTTTAATCACTAGACACCCTACTCGAGGTGGCCCAACAGTGTCAGGCTCAGACACTGCCTGTATTCCTCCCAGGGACCAATAATGAGAGGCATGTAATTCTAAGGGTAATGATATTTTCTTAAAAAAATCACTACCTGGCATCTATATGCCAAGGGTTACATGGAAAATAAAACAATAATATTCTTACCGCTAGTTTTGTGTCTTGGGTCAACCATTTTAACTCCAACAAACTGCCTCCAACAACGCTTGACTCCCGCCTGGGAGACCAAATCCACTTACTCCCATCACTCCGGTCTCCCGGGGAGGTCTCTGAAAAATGCTATCCGGTTAAAAGATCCCTAGCCCGGGACTCCATCTCCACTTTTATTGTGTCCTAAAACCTGTCTGACCACTCCAACTGCAGACCCTATCTGTTGCTAGGATACCAAGCAGCCTTACCTATTCAACTCTTAAAGGTACACTGTCCATTTGGGTTTAAATATCTAAGCCTTCTTATTGGCCTCCAGTGGCCTGGAGAATGAAGAGCGTGTCACTGTAAGGTTAGGTTGAGATTATGCGGGCAGTGGGCAAAAAAGCCCCCTCGTGTTTTTTGATCTCGCCACTTGAGATTCAATTTCACGTGACCCTGCCACTTTGAACTGGCCCACGCCTTCATTAACCAGGTCCACCACTTGCCTTTATTGAAACTTGCCCCTCTTAACACAGAATATCCAATTTATGGGAATTTACTAAGTTAGGGTGAAATTATGCGGGCAGTGGGCAATTCAGCCCTCTTGTGCTTTCTGATCTTGCCACTTGAGATTCAGTTTCACACGACCCTGCCACTTCAAAATGACCGACGCCTTCACTAACCAAGTCCAACACTCATCCCTGTTGAAATTTACCCCTCTCGACCCGGAGCACTAAGTCTATGGGGATTTAACAAGGGTCAATCAGGGTGTGCTTTGGGTTTGTGGGGCTAAAACCAGAGTTAATCGGGAAGTGCCTAAAATTTATGGGGATGTGCACCCCATCTGGATTAGGTTTAAATTTTAAACCATACAGGCAGTGGGCAATTCAGCCCTCTTGTGCTTTCTGATCTCGCCACCAGAGATTCAGTTTCACACGATCCTGCCACTTTAAACTGGCCCACGCCTTTACCAACCAGGCCCAACACTTATCCCTGTTGATCAGTCAGGGTGTGCTTTAGGTTTGTACGGCTGAAGCCAGAGTTCCTAGGGTTTGTGGGGGTGTATGCCCCTTTTGGACCTTAGGATTAGGTTTAAATTTTAGGCTAGTGGATATATTTAAACTGGCCGACGCCTTCACCAATCAGACCCAACACTTATACCTGTTGAAATTACCCCTCTTGACACGGGACACTGTCTATGGGAGTTTAGCAAGGGTCAATCAGGATGTGCTTTGGGTTTGTGGGGCTAAAGCCAGGGTTAATCGGGGAGTGAATAGGGTTTGTGGGGGTGTGTACCCCATCTAAACTTTAGTAGGGTTTGTGGGGGTGTGTACCCCATCTAAACTTTAATAGGGTTTGTGGGGGGGTGTACCCCATCTAAACTTTAGTAGGGTTTGTGGGGGTGTATACCCCATCTAAACTTTAAGATTAGGTTTAAGTTTTAAGCTAGTGAATATATATGTTTGACTAGGAGATATTAGAATACAGAATTTTAAATGACAGTATATGAACTGCTATGGCGAATGAGCTAGTATAATAAAGCCAGGTTAATCTGGACCATGCCTTTCATTATCAAGGTCCGACACCACTTGGTTCAACGAACCGGGTGTGCACTGGGACACATCATCAGTAATGTAACCTCGGATCATCAGGTGTTTCGGGCCTTTAATCACTAGACACCCTACTCGAGGTGGCCCAACAGTGTCAGGCTCAGACACTGCCTGTAGTATTCCTCCCAGGGACCAATAATGAGAGGCATGTAATTCTAAGGGTAATGATATTTTTTTTAAAAAATCACTACCTGGCATCTATATGCCAAGGGTTACATGGAAAATAAAACAATAATATTATTACCACTAGTTTTGTGTCTTGGGTCAACCATTTTAACTCCAACAAACTGCCTCCAACAACGCTTGACTCCCGCCTGGGAGACCAAATCCACTTACTCCCATCACTCCGGTCTCCCGGGGAGGTCTCTGAAAAATGCTATCCGGTTAAAACGTCCCTAGCCCGGGACTCCATCTCCACTTTTATTGTGTCCTAAACCTGTCTGACCACTCCAACTGCAGACCCTATCTGTTGCTAGGATACCAAGCAGCCTTACTTATTCAACTCTTAAAGGTACACTGTCCATTTGGGTTTAAATATCTAAGCCTTCTTATTGGCCTCCAGTGGCCTGGAGAATGAAGAGCGTGTCACTGTAAGGTTAGGTTGAGATTATGCGGGCAGTGGGCAAAAAAGCCCCCTCGTGTTTTTTGATCTCGCCACTTGAGATTCAATTTCACGTGACCCTGCCACTTTGAACTGGCCCACGCCTTCATTAACCAGGTCCACCACTTGCCTTTATTGAAACTTGCCCCTCTTAACACAGAATATCCAATTTATGGGAATTTACTAAGTTAGGGTAAAATTATGCGGGCAGTGGGCAATTCAGCCCTCTTGTGCTTTCTGATCTTGCCACTTGAGATTCAATTTCACACGACCCTGCCACTTCAAAATGACCGACGCCTTCACTAACCAAGTCCAACACTCATCCCTGTTGAAATTTACCCCTCTCGACCCGGAGCACTAGGTCTATGGGGATTTAACAAGGGTCAATCAGGGTGTGCTTTGGGTTTGTGGGGCTAAAACCAGAGTTAATCGGGAAGTGCCTAAAATTTATGGGGATGTGCACCCCATCTGGATTAGGTTTAAATTTTAAACCATACAGGCAGTGGGCAATTCAGCCCTCTTGTGCTTTCTGATCTCGCCACCAGAGATTCAGTTTCACACGATCCTGCCACTTTAAACTGGCCCACGCCTTTACCAACCAGGCCCAACACTTATCCCTGTTGATCAGTCAGGGTGTGCTTTAGGTTTGTACGGCTGAAGCCAGAGTTCCTAGGGTTTGTGGGGGTGTATGCCCCTTTTGGACCTTAGGATTAGGTTTAAATTTTAGGCTAGTGGATATATTTAAACTGGCCGACGCCTTCACCAATCAGACCCTTTAGTCCTGTTGAAATTACCCTCTTGACACGGGACACTGTCTATGGGGGTTTAGCAAGGGTCAATCAGGATGTGCTTTGGGTTTGTGGGGCTAAAGCCAGGGTTAATCGGGGAGTGAATAGGGTTTGTGGGGGTGTGTACCCCATCTAAACTTTAGTAGGGTTTGTGGGGGTGTGTACCCCATCTAAACTTTAGTAGGGTTTGTGGGGGTGTGTACCCCATCTAAACTTTAATAGGGTTTATGGGGGGTGTATACCCCATCTAAACTTTAAGATTAGGTTTAAGTTTTAAGCTAGTGAATATATATGTTTGACTAGGAGATATTAGAATACAGAATTTTAAATGACAGTATATGAACTGCTATGGCGAATGAGCTAGTATAATAAAGCCAGGTTAATCTGGACCATGCCTTTCATTATCAAGGTCCGACACCAGTTGGTTCAACGAACCGGGTGTGCACTGGGACACATCATCAGTAATGTAACCTCGGATCATCAGGTGTTTCGGGGCCTTTAATCACTAGACACCCTACTCGAGGTGGCCCAACAGTGTCAGGCTCAGACACTGCCTGTATTCCTCCCAGGGACCAATAATGAGAGGCATGTAATTCTAAGGGTAATGATATTTTTTTAAAAAAATCACTACCTGGCATCTATATGCCAAGGGTTACATGGAAAATAAAACAATAATATTATTACCACTAGTTTTGTGTCTTGGGTCAACCATTTTAACTCCAACAAACTGCCTCCAACAACGCTTGACTCCCGCCTGGGAGACCAAATCCACTTACTCCCATCACTCCGGTCTCCCGGGGAGGTCTCTGAAAAATGCTATCCGGTTTAAGACGTCCCTAGCCCGGGACTCCATCTCCACTTTTATTGTGTCCTAACCTGTCTGACCACTCCAACTGCAGACCCTATCTGTTGCTAGGATACCAAGCAGCCTTACTTATTCAACTCTTAAAGGTACACTGTCCATTTGGGTTTAAATATCTAAGCCTTCTTATTGGCCTCCAGTGGCCTGGAGAATGAAGAGCGTGTCACTGTAAGGTTAGGTTGAGATTATGCGGCAGTGGGCAAAAAAGCCCCCTCGTGTTTTTTTGATCTCGCCACTTGAGATTCAATTTCACGTGACCCTGCCACTTTGAACTGGCCCACGCCTTCATTAACCAGGTCCACCACTTGCCTTTATTGAAACTTGCCCCTCTTAACACAGAATATCCAATTTATGGGAATTTACTAAGTTAGGGTAAAATTATGCGGGCAGTGGGCAATTCAGCCCTCTTGTGCTTTCTGATCTTGCCACTTGAGATTCAATTTCACACGACCCTGCCACTTCAAAATGACCGACGCCTTCACTAACCAAGTCCAACACTCATCCCTGTTGAAATTTACCCCTCTCGGACCCGGAGCACTAGGTCTATGGGGATTTAACAAGGGTCAATCAGGGTGTGCTTTGGGTTTGTGGGGCTAAAACCAGAGTTAATCGGGTAAGTGCTAAAATTTATGGGGATGTGCACCCCATCTGGATTAGGTTTAAAATTTTAAACCATACAGGCAGTGGCAATTCAGCCCTCTTGTGCTTTCTGATCTCGCCACCAGAGATTCAGTTTCACACGATCCTGCCACTTTAAACTGGCCCACGCCTTTACCAACCAGGCCCAACACTTATCCCTGTTGATCAGTCAGGGTGTGCTTTAGGTTTGTACGGCTGAAGCCAGAGTTCCTAGGGTTTGTGGGGGTGTATGCCCCTTTTGGGACCTTAGGATTAGGTTTAAATTTTAGGCTAGTGGATATATTTAAACTGGCCGACGCCTTCACCAATCAGACCCAACACTTATTCCTGTTGAAATTACCCCTCTTGACACGGGACACTGTCTATGGGGGGTTTAGCAAGGGTCAATCAGGATGTGCTTTGGGTTTGTGGGGCTAAAGCCAGGGTTAATCGGGGGAGTGAATAGGGTTTGTGGGGGTGTGTACCCCATCTAAACTTTAGTAGGGTTTGTGGGGGTGTGTACCCCATCTAAACTTTAGTAGGGTTTGTGGGGGTGTGTACCCCATCTAAACTTTAATAGGGTTTATGGGGGTGTATACCCCATCTAAACTTTAAGATTAGGTTTAAGTTTTAAGCTAGTGAATATATATGTTTGACTAGGAGATATTAGAATACAGAATTTTAAATGACAGTATATGAACTGCTATGGCGAATGAGCTAGTATAATAAAGCCAGGTTAATCTGGACCATGCCTTTCATTATCAAGGTCCGACACCAGTTGGTTCAACGAACCGGGTGTGCACTGGGACACATCATCAGTAATGTAACCTCGGATCATCAGGTGTTTCGGGCCTTTAATCACTAGACACCCTACTCGAGGTGGCCCAACAGTGTCAGGCTCAGACACTGCCTGTATTCCTCCCAGGGACCAATAATGAGAGGCATGTAATTCTAAGGGTAATGATATTTTTAAAAAAAATCACTACCTGGCATCTATATGCCAAGGGTTACATGGAAAATAAAACAATAATATTATTACCACTAGTTTTGTGTCTTGGGTCAACCATTTTAACTCCAACAAACTGCCTCCAACAACGCTTGACTCCCGCCTGGGAGACCAAATCCACTTACTCCCATCACTCCGGTCTCCCGGGGAGGTCTCTGAAAAATGCTATCCGGTTAAGACGTCCCTAGCCCGGGACTCCATCTCCACTTTTATTGTGTCCTAAACCTGTCTGACCACTCCAACTGCAGACCCTATCTGTTGCTAGGATACCAAGCAGCCTTACTTATTCAACTCTTAAAGGTACACTGTCCATTTGGGTTTAAATATCTAAGCCTTCTTATTGGCCTCCAGTGGCCTGGAGAATGAAGAGCGTGTCACTGTAAGGTTAGGTTGAGATTATGCGGGCAGTGGGCAAAAAAGCCCCCTCGTGTTTTTTGATCTCGCCACTTGAGATTCAATTTCACGTGACCCTGCCACTTTGAACTGCCCACGCCTTCATTAACCAGGTCCACCACTTGCCTTTATTGAAACTTGCCCCTCTTAACACAGAATATCCAATTTATGGGAATTTACTAAGTTAGGGTAAAATTATGCGGGCAGTGGGCAATTCAGCCCTCTTGTGCTTTCTGATCTTGCCACTTGAGATTCAATTTCACACGACCCTGCCACTTCAAAATGACCGACGCCTTCACTAACCAAGTCCAACACTCATCCCTGTTGAAATTTACCCCTCTCGACCCGGAGCACTAGGTCTATGGGGATTTAACAAGGGTCAATCAGGGTGTGCTTTGGGTTTGTGGGGCTAAAACCAGAGTTAATCGGGAAGTGCCTAAAATTTATGGGGATGTGCACCCCATCTGGATT
Organism: Hemitrygon akajei; assembly: GCF_048418815.1. NCBI lineage: Eukaryota > Metazoa > Chordata > Chondrichthyes > Myliobatiformes > Dasyatidae > Hemitrygon > Hemitrygon akajei. Next base: position 78,874 of record NC_133142.1, on the reverse strand, counting down.
AGGTTTAAATTTTAAACCATACAGGCAGTGGGCAATTCAGCCCTCTTGTGCTTTCTGATCTCGCCACCAGAGATTCAGTTTCACACGATCCTGCCACTTTAAACTGGCCCACGCCTTTACCAACCAGGCCCAACACTTATCCCTGTTGATCAGTCAGGGTGTGCTTTAGGTTTGTACGGCTGAAGCCAGAGTTCCTAGGGTTTGTGGGGGTGTATGCCCCTTTTGGACCTTAGGATTAGGTTTAAATTTTAGGCTAGTGGATATATTTAAACTGGCCGACGCCTTCACCAATCAGACCCAACACTTATTCCTGTTGAAATTACCCCTCTTGACACGGGACACTGTCTATGGGGGTTTAGCAAGGGTCAATCAGGATGTGCTTTGGGTTTGTGGGGCTAAAGCCAGGGTTAATCGGGGAGTGAATAGGGTTTGTGGGGGTGTGTACCCCATCTAAACTTTAGTAGGGTTTGTGGGGGTGTGTACCCCATCTAAACTTTAGTAGGGTTTGTGGGGGTGTGTACCCCATCTAAACTTTAATAGGGTTTATGGGGGTGTATACCCCATCTAAACTTTAAGATTAGGTTTAAGTTTTAAGCTAGTGAATATATATGTTTGACTAGGAGATATTAGAATACAGAATTTTAAATGACAGTATATGAACTGCTATGGCGAATGAGCTAGTATAATAAAGCCAGGTTAATCTGGACCATGCCTTTCATTATCAAGGTCCGACACCAGTTGGTTCAACGAACCGGGTGTGCACTGGGACACATCATCAGTAATGTAACCTCGGATCATCAGGTGTTTCGGGCCTTTAATCACTAGACACCCTACTCGAGGTGGCCCAACAGTGTCAGGCTCAGACACTGCCTGTATTCCTCCCAGGGACCAATAATGAGAGGCATGTAATTCTAAGGGTAATGATATTTTTTTAAAAAAATCACTACCTGGCATCTATATGCCAAGGGTTACATGGAAAATAAAACAATAATATTATTACCACTAGTTTTGTGTCTTGGGGTCAACCATTTTAACTCCAACAAACTGCCTCCAACAACGCTTGACTCCCGCCTGGGAGACCAAATCCACTTACTCCCATCACTCCGGTCTCCCGGGGAGGTCTCTGAAAAATGCTATCCGGTTAAAACGTCCCTAGCCCGGGACTCCATCTCCACTTTTATTGTGTCCTAAACCTGTCTGACCACTCCAACTGCAGACCCTATCTGTTGCTAGGATACCAAGCAGCCTTACTTATTCAACTCTTAAAGGTACACTGTCCATTTGGGTTTAAATATCTAAGCCTTCTTATTGGCCTCCAGTGGCCTGGAGAATGAAGAGCGTGTCACTGTAAGGTTAGGTTGAGATTATGCGGGCAGTGGGCAAAAAAGCCCCCTCGTGTTTTTTGATCTCGCCACTTGAGATTCAATTTCACGTGACCCTGCCACTTTGAACTGGCCCACGCCTTCATTAACCAGGTCCACCACTTGCCTTTATTGAAACTTGCCCCTCTTAACACAGAATATCCAATTTATGGGAATTTACTAAGTTAGGGTAAAATTATGCGGGCAGTGGGCAATTCAGCCCTCTTGTGCTTTCTGATCTTGCCACTTGAGATTCAATTTCACACGACCCTGCCACTTCAAAATGACCGACGCCTTCACTAACCAAGTCCAACACTCATCCCTGTTGAAATTTACCCCTCTCGACCCGGAGCACTAGGTCTATGGGGATTTAACAAGGGTCAATCAGGGTGTGCTTTGGGTTTGTGGGGCTAAAACCAGAGTTAATCGGGAAGTGCCTAAAATTTATGGGGATGTGCACCCCATCTGGATTAGGTTTAAATTTTAAACCATACAGGCAGTGGGCAATTCAGCCCTCTTGTGCTTTCTGATCTCGCCACCAGAGATTCAGTTTCACACGATCCTGCCACTTTAAACTGGCCCACGCCTTTACCAACCAGGCCCAACACTTATCCCTGTTGATCAGTCAGGGTGTGCTTTAGGTTTGTACGGCTGAAGCCAGAGTTCCTAGGGTTTGTGGGGGTGTATGCCCCTTTTGGACCTTAGGATTAGGTTTAAATTTTAGGCTAGTGGATATATTTAAACTGGCCGACGCCTTCACCAATCAGACCCAACACTTATTCCTGTTGAAATTACCCCTCTTGACACGGGACACTGTCTATGGGGGTTTAGCAAGGGTCAATCAGGATGTGCTTTGGGTTTGTGGGGCTAAAGCCAGGGTTAATCGGGGAGTGAATAGGGTTTGTGGGGGTGTGTACCCCATCTAAACTTTAGTAGGGTTTGTGGGGGTGTGTACCCCATCTAAACTTTAGTAGGGTTTGTGGGGGTGTGTACCCCATCTAAACTTTAATAGGGTTTATGGGGGTGTATACCCCATCTAAACTTTAAGATTAGGTTTAAGTTTTAAGCTAGTGAATATATATGTTTGACTAGGAGATATTAGAATACAGAATTTTAAATGACAGTATATGAACTGCTATGGCGAATGAGCTAGTATAATAAAGCCAGGTTAATCTGGACCATGCCTTTCATTATCAAGGTCCGACACCAGTTGGTTCAACGAACCGGGTGTGCACTGGGACACATCATCAGTAATGTAACCTCGGATCATCAGGTGTTTCGGGCCTTTAATCACTAGACACCCTACTCGAGGTGGCCCAACAGTGTCAGGCTCAGACACTGCCTGTATTCCTCCCAGGGACCAATAATGAGAGGCATGTAATTCTAAGGGTAATGATATTTTTTTAAAAAAATCACTACCTGGCATCTATATGCCAAGGGTTACATGGAAAATAAAACAATAATATTATTACCACTAGTTTTGTGTCTTGGGTCAACCATTTTAACTCCAACAAACTGCCTCCAACAACGCTTGACTCCCGCCTGGGAGACCAAATCCACTTACTCCCATCACTCCGGTCTCCCGGGGAGGTCTCTGAAAAATGCTATCCGGTTAAAACGTCCCTAGCCCGGGACTCCATCTCCACTTTTATTGTGTCCTAAACCTGTCTGACCACTCCAACTGCAGACCCTATCTGTTGCTAGGATACCAAGCAGCCTTACTTATTCAACTCTTAAAGGTACACTGTCCATTTGGGTTTAAATATCTAAGCCTTCTTATTGGCCTCCAGTGGCCTGGAGAATGAAGAGCGTGTCACTGTAAGGTTAGGTTGAGATTATGCGGGCAGTGGGCAAAAAAGCCCCCTCGTGTTTTTTGATCTCGCCACTTGAGATTCAATTTCACGTGACCCTGCCACTTTGAACTGGCCCACGCCTTCATTAACCAGGTCCACCACTTGCCTTTATTGAAACTTGCCCCTCTTAACACAGAATATCCAATTTATGGGAATTTACTAAGTTAGGGTAAAATTATGCGGGCAGTGGGCAATTCAGCCCTCTTGTGCTTTCTGATCTTGCCACTTGAGATTCAATTTCACACGACCCTGCCACTTCAAAATGACCGACGCCTTCACTAACCAAGTCCAACACTCATCCCTGTTGAAATTTACCCCTCTCGACCCGGAGCACTAGGTCTATGGGGATTTAACAAGGGTCAATCAGGGTGTGCTTTGGGTTTGTGGGGCTAAAACCAGAGTTAATCGGGAAGTGCCTAAAATTTATGGGGATGTGCACCCCATCTGGATTAGGTTTAAATTTTAAACCATACAGGCAGTGGGCAATTCAGCCCTCTTGTGCTTTCTGATCTCGCCACCAGAGATTCAGTTTCACACGATCCTGCCACTTTAAACTGGCCCACGCCTTTACCAACCAGGCCCAACACTTATCCCTGTTGATCAGTCAGGGTGTGCTTTAGGTTTGTACGGCTGAAGCCAGAGTTCCTAGGGTTTGTGGGGGTGTATGCCCCTTTTGGACCTTAGGATTAGGTTTAAATTTTAGGCTAGTGGATATATTTAAACTGGCCGACGCCTTCACCAATCAGACCCAACACTTATTCCTGTTGAAATTACCCCTCTTGACACGGGACACTGTCTATGGGGGTTTAGCAAGGGTCAATCAGGATGTGCTTTGGGTTTGTGGGGCTAAAGCCAGGGTTAATCGGGGAGTGAATAGGGTTTGTGGGGGTGTGTACCCCATCTAAACTTTAGTAGGGTTTGTGGGGGTGTGTACCCCATCTAAACTTTAGTAGGGTTTGTGGGGGTGTGTACCCCATCTAAACTTTAATAGGGTTTATGGGGGTGTATACCCCATCTAAACTTTAAGATTAGGTTTAAGTTTTAAGCTAGTGAATATATATGTTTGACTAGGAGATATTAGAATACAGAATTTTAAATGACAGTATATGAACTGCTATGGCGAATGAGCTAGTATAATAAAGCCAGGTTAATCTGGACCATGCCTTTCATTATCAAGGTCCGACACCAGTTGGTTCAACGAACCGGGTGTGCACTGGGACACATCATCAGTAATGTAACCTCGGATCATCAGGTGTTTCGGGCCTTTAATCACTAGACACCCTACTCGAGGTGGCCCAACAGTGTCAGGCTCAGACACTGCCTGTATTCCTCCCAGGGACCAATAATGAGAGGCATGTAATTCTAAGGGTAATGATATTTTTTTAAAAAAATCACTACCTGGCATCTATATGCCAAGGGTTACATGGAAAATAAAACAATAATATTATTACCACTAGTTTTGTGTCTTGGGTCAACCATTTTAACTCCAACAAACTGCCTCCAACAACGCTTGACTCCCGCCTGGGAGACCAAATCCACTTACTCCCATCACTCCGGTCTCCCGGGGAGGTCTCTGAAAAATGCTATCCGGTTAAAACGTCCCTAGCCCGGGACTCCATCTCCACTTTTATTGTGTCCTAAACCTGTCTGACCACTCCAACTGCAGACCCTATCTGTTGCTAGGATACCAAGCAGCCTTACTTATTCAACTCTTAAAGGTACACTGTCCATTTGGGTTTAAATATCTAAGCCTTCTTATTGGCCTCCAGTGGCCTGGAGAATGAAGAGCGTGTCACTGTAAGGTTAGGTTGAGATTATGCGGGCAGTGGGCAAAAAAGCCCCCTCGTGTTTTTTGATCTCGCCACTTGAGATTCAATTTCACGTGACCCTGCCACTTTGAACTGGCCCACGCCTTCATTAACCAGGTCCACCACTTGCCTTTATTGAAACTTGCCCCTCTTAACACAGAATATCCAATTTATGGGAATTTACTAAGTTAGGGTAAAATTATGCGGGCAGTGGGCAATTCAGCCCTCTTGTGCTTTCTGATCTTGCCACTTGAGATTCAATTTCACACGACCCTGCCACTTCAAAATGACCGACGCCTTCACTAACCAAGTCCAACACTCATCCCTGTTGAAATTTACCCCTCTCGACCCGGAGCACTAGGTCTATGGGGATTTAACAAGGGTCAATCAGGGTGTGCTTTGGGTTTGTGGGGCTAAAACCAGAGTTAATCGGGAAGTGCCTAAAATTTATGGGGATGTGCACCCCATCTGGATTAGGTTTAAATTTTAAACCATACAGGCAGTGGGCAATTCAGCCCTCTTGTGCTTTCTGATCTCGCCACCAGAGATTCAGTTTCACACGATCCTGCCACTTTAAACTGGCCCACGCCTTTACCAACCAGGCCCAACACTTATCCCTGTTGATCAGTCAGGGTGTGCTTTAGGTTTGTACGGCTGAAGCCAGAGTTCCTAGGGTTTGTGGGGGTGTATGCCCCTTTTGGACCTTAGGATTAGGTTTAAATTTTAGGCTAGTGGATATATTTAAACTGGCCGACGCCTTCACCAATCAGACCCAACACTTATTCCTGTTGAAATTACCCCTCTTGACACGGGACACTGTCTATGGGGGTTTAGCAAGGGTCAATCAGGATGTGCTTTGGGTTTGTGGGGCTAAAGCCAGGGTTAATCGGGGAGTGAATAGGGTTTGTGGGGGTGTGTACCCCATCTAAACTTTAGTAGGGTTTGTGGGGGTGTGTACCCCATCTAAACTTTAGTAGGGTTTGTGGGGGTGTGTACCCCATCTAAACTTTAATAGGGTTTATGGGGGTGTATACCCCATCTAAACTTTAAGATTAGGTTTAAGTTTTAAGCTAGTGAATATATATGTTTGACTAGGAGATATTAGAATACAGAATTTTAAATGACAGTATATGAACTGCTATGGCGAATGAGCTAGTATAATAAAGCCAGGTTAATCTGGACCATGCCTTTCATTATCAAGGTCCGACACCAGTTGGTTCAACGAACCGGGTGTGCACTGGGACACATCATCAGTAATGTAACCTCGGATCATCAGGTGTTTCGGGCCTTTAATCACTAGACACCCTACTCGAGGTGGCCCAACAGTGTCAGGCTCAGACACTGCCTGTATTCCTCCCAGGGACCAATAATGAGAGGCATGTAATTCTAAGGGTAATGATATTTTTTTAAAAAAATCACTACCTGGCATCTATATGCCAAGGGTTACATGGAAAATAAAACAATAATATTATTACCACTAGTTTTGTGTCTTGGGTCAACCATTTTAACTCCAACAAACTGCCTCCAACAACGCTTGACTCCCGCCTGGGAGACCAAATCCACTTACTCCCATCACTCCGGTCTCCCGGGGAGGTCTCTGAAAAATGCTATCCGGTTAAAACGTCCCTAGCCCGGGACTCCATCTCCACTTTTATTGTGTCCTAAACCTGTCTGACCACTCCAACTGCAGACCCTATCTGTTGCTAGGATACCAAGCAGCCTTACTTATTCAACTCTTAAAGGTACACTGTCCATTTGGGTTTAAATATCTAAGCCTTCTTATTGGCCTCCAGTGGCCTGGAGAATGAAGAGCGTGTCACTGTAAGGTTAGGTTGAGATTATGCGGGCAGTGGGCAAAAAAGCCCCCTCGTGTTTTTTGATCTCGCCACTTGAGATTCAATTTCACGTGACCCTGCCACTTTGAACTGGCCCACGCCTTCATTAACCAGGTCCACCACTTGCCTTTATTGAAACTTGCCCCTCTTAACACAGAATATCCAATTTATGGGAATTTACTAAGTTAGGGTAAAATTATGCGGGCAGTGGGCAATTCAGCCCTCTTGTGCTTTCTGATCTTGCCACTTGAGATTCAATTTCACACGACCCTGCCACTTCAAAATGACCGACGCCTTCACTAACCAAGTCCAACACTCATCCCTGTTGAAATTTACCCCTCTCGACCCGGAGCACTAGGTCTATGGGGATTTAACAAGGGTCAATCAGGGTGTGCTTTGGGTTTGTGGGGCTAAAACCAGAGTTAATCGGGAAGTGCCTAAAATTTATGGGGATGTGCACCCCATCTGGATTAGGTTTAAATTTTAAACCATACAGGCAGTGGGCAATTCAGCCCTCTTGTGCTTTCTGATCTCGCCACCAGAGATTCAGTTTCACACGATCCTGCCACTTTAAACTGGCCCACGCCTTTACCAACCAGGCCCAACACTTATCCCTGTTGATCAGTCAGGGTGTGCTTTAGGTTTGTACGGCTGAAGCCAGAGTTCCTAGGGTTTGTGGGGGTGTATGCCCCTTTTGGACCTTAGGATTAGGTTTAAATTTTAGGCTAGTGGATATATTTAAACTGGCCGACGCCTTCACCAATCAGACCCAACACTTATTCCTGTTGAAATTACCCCTCTTGACACGGGACACTGTCTATGGGGGTTTAGCAAGGGTCAATCAGGATGTGCTTTGGGTTTGTGGGGCTAAAGCCAGGGTTAATCGGGGAGTGAATAGGGTTTGTGGGGGTGTGTACCCCATCTAAACTTTAGTAGGGTTTGTGGGGGTGTGTACCCCATCTAAACTTTAGTAGGGTTTGTGGGGGTGTGTACCCCATCTAAACTTTAATAGGGTTTATGGGGGTGTATACCCCATCTAAACTTTAAGATTAGGTTTAAGTTTTAAGCTAGTGAATATATATGTTTGACTAGGAGATATTAGAATACAGAATTTTAAATGACAGTATATGAACTGCTATGGCGAATGAGCTAGTATAATAAAGCCAGGTTAATCTGGACCATGCCTTTCATTATCAAGGTCCGACACCAGTTGGTTCAACGAACCGGGTGTGCACTGGGACACATCATCAGTAATGTAACCTCGGATCATCAGGTGTTTCGGGCCTTTAATCACTAGACACCCTACTCGAGGTGGCCCAACAGTGTCAGGCTCAGACACTGCCTGTATTCCTCCCAGGGACCAATAATGAGAGGCATGTAATTCTAAGGGTAATGATATTTTTTAAAAAAAATCACTACCTGGCATCTATATGCCAAGGGTTACATGGAAAATAAAACAATAATATTATTACCACTAGTTTTGTGTCTTGGGTCAACCATTTTAACTCCAACAAACTGCCTCCAACAACGCTTGACTCCCGCCTGGGAGACCAAATCCACTTACTCCCATCACTCCGGTCTCCCGGGGAGGTCTCTGAAAAATGCTATCCGGTTAAGACGTCCCTAGCCCGGGACTCCATCTCCACTTTTATTGTGTCCTAAACCTGTCTGACCACTCCAACTGCAGACCCTATCTGTTGCTAGGATACCAAGCAGCCTTACTTATTCAACTCTTAAAGGTACACTGTCCATTTGGGTTTAAATATCTAAGCCTTCTTATTGGCCTCCAGTGGCCTGGAGAATGAAGAGCGTGTCACTGTAAGGTTAGGTTGAGATTATGCGGGCAGTGGGCAAAAAAGCCCCCTCGTGTTTTTTGATCTCGCCACTTGAGATTCAATTTCACGTGACCCTGCCACTTTGAACTGGCCCACGCCTTCATTAACCAGGTCCACCACTTGCCTTTATTGAAACTTGCCCCTCTTAACACAGAATATCCAATTTATGGGAATTTACTAAGTTAGGGTAAAATTATGCGGGCAGTGGGCAATTCAGCCCTCTTGTGCTTTCTGATCTTGCCACTTGAGATTCAATTTCACACGACCCTGCCACTTCAAAATGACCGACGCCTTCACTAACCAAGTCCAACACTCATCCCTGTTGAAATTTACCCCTCTCGACCCGGAGCACTAGGTCTATGGGGATTTAACAAGGGTCAATCAGGGTGTGCTTTGGGTTTGTGGGGCTAAAACCAGAGTTAATCGGGAAGTGCCTAAAATTTATGGGGATGTGCACCCCATCTGGATTAGGTTTAAATTTTAAACCATACAGGCAGTGGGCAATTCAGCCCTCTTGTGCTTTCTGATCTCGCCACCAGAGATTCAGTTTCACACGATCCTGCCACTTTAAACTGGCCCACGCCTTTACCAACCAGGCCCAACACTTATCCCTGTTGATCAGTCAGGGTGTGCTTTAGGTTTGTACGGCTGAAGCCAGAGTTCCTAGGGTTTGTGGGGGTGTATGCCCCTTTTGGACCTTAGGATTAGGTTTAAATTTTAGGCTAGTGGATATATTTAAACTGGCCGACGCCTTCACCAATCAGACCCAACACTTATTCCTGTTGAAATTACCCCTCTTGACACGGGACACTGTCTATGGGGGTTTAGCAAGGGTCAATCAGGATGTGCTTTGGGTTTGTGGGGCTAAAGCCAGGGTTAATCGGGGAGTGAATAGGGTTTGTGGGGGTGTGTACCCCATCTAAACTTTAGTAGGGTTTGTGGGGGTGTGTACCCCATCTAAACTTTAGTAGGGTTTGTGGGGGTGTGTACCCCATCTAAACTTTAATAGGGTTTATGGGGGTGTATACCCCATCTAAACTTTAAGATTAGGTTTAAGTTTTAAGCTAGTGAATATATATGTTTGACTAGGAGATATTAGAATACAGAATTTTAAATGACAGTATATGAACTGCTATGGCGAATGAGCTAGTATAATAAAGCCAGGTTAATCTGGACCATGCCTTTCATTATCAAGGTCCGACACCAGTTGGTTCAACGAACCGGGTGTGCACTGGGACACATCATCAGTAATGTAACCTCGGATCATCAGGTGTTTCGGGCCTTTAATCACTAGACACCCTACTCGAGGTGGCCCAACAGTGTCAGGCTCAGACACTGCCTGTATTCCTCCCAGGGACCAATAATGAGAGGCATGTAATTCTAAGGGTAATGATATTTTTTTAAAAAAATCACTACCTGGCATCTATATGCCAAGGGTTACATGGAAAATAAAACAATAATATTATTACCACTAGTTTTGTGTCTTGGGTCAACCATTTTAACTCCAACAAACTGCCTCCAACAACGCTTGACTCCCGCCTGGGAGACCAAATCCACTTACTCCCATCACTCCGGTCTCCCGGGGAGGTCTCTGAAAAATGCTATCCGGTTAAAACGTCCCTAGCCCGGGACTCCATCTCCACTTTTATTGTGTCCTAAACCTGTCTGACCACTCCAACTGCAGACCCTATCTGTTGCTAGGATACCAAGCAGCCTTACTTATTCAACTCTTAAAGGTACACTGTCCATTTGGGTTTAAATATCTAAGCCTTCTTATTGGCCTCCAGTGGCCTGGAGAATGAAGAGCGTGTCACTGTAAGGTTAGGTTGAGATTATGCGGGCAGTGGGCAAAAAAGCCCCCTCGTGTTTTTTGATCTCGCCACTTGAGATTCAATTTCACGTGACCCTGCCACTTTGAACTGGCCCACGCCTTCATTAACCAGGTCCACCACTTGCCTTTATTGAAACTTGCCCCTCTTAACACAGAATATCCAATTTATGGGAATTTACTAAGTTAGGGTAAAATTATGCGGGCAGTGGGCAATTCAGCCCTCTTGTGCTTTCTGATCTTGCCACTTGAGATTCAATTTCACACGACCCTGCCACTTCAAAATGACCGACGCCTTCACTAACCAAGTCCAACACTCATCCCTGTTGAAATTTACCCCTCTCGACCCGGAGCACTAGGTCTATGGGGATTTAACAAGGGTCAATCAGGGTGTGCTTTGGGTTTGTGGGGCTAAAACCAGAGTTAATCGGGAAGTGCCTAAAATTTATGGGGATGTGCACCCCATCTGGATTAGGTTTAAATTTTAAACCATACAGGCAGTGGGCAATTCAGCCCTCTTGTGCTTTCTGATCTCGCCACCAGAGATTCAGTTTCACACGATCCTGCCACTTTAAACTGGCCCACGCCTTTACCAACCAGGCCCAACACTTATCCCTGTTGATCAGTCAGGGTGTGCTTTAGGTTTGTACGGCTGAAGCCAGAGTTCCTAGGGTTTGTGGGGGTGTATGCCCCTTTTGGACCTTAGGATTAGGTTTAAATTTTAGGCTAGTGGATATATTTAAACTGGCCGACGCCTTCACCAATCAGACCCAACACTTATTCCTGTTGAAATTACCCCTCTTGACACGGGACACTGTCTATGGGGGTTTAGCAAGGGTCAATCAGGATGTGCTTTGGGTTTGTGGGGCTAAAGCCAGGGTTAATCGGGGAGTGAATAGGGTTTGTGGGGGTGTGTACCCCATCTAAACTTTAGTAGGGTTTGTGGGGGTGTGTACCCCATCTAAACTTTAGTAGGGTTTGTGGGGGTGTGTACCCCATCTAAACTTTAATAGGGTTTATGGGGGTGTATACCCCATCTAAACTTTAAGATTAGGTTTAAGTTTTAAGCTAGTGAATATATATGTTTGACTAGGAGATATTAGAATACAGAATTTTAAATGACAGTATATGAACTGCTATGGCGAATGAGCTAGTATAATAAAGCCAGGTTAATCTGGACCATGCCTTTCATTATCAAGGTCCGACACCAGTTGGTTCAACGAACCGGGTGTGCACTGGGACACATCATCAGTAATGTAACCTCGGATCATCAGGTGTTTCGGGCCTTTAATCACTAGACACCCTACTCGAGGTGGCCCAACAGTGTCAGGCTCAGACACTGCCTGTATTCCTCCCAGGGACCAATAATGAGAGGCATGTAATTCTAAGGGTAATGATATTTTTTTTAAAAAATCACTACCTGGCATCTATATGCCAAGGGTTACATGGAAAATAAAACAATAATATTATTACCACTAGTTTTGTGTCTTGGGTCAACCATTTTAACTCCAACAAACTGCCTCCAACAACGCTTGACTCCCGCCTGGGAGACCAAATCCACTTACTCCCATCACTCCGGTCTCCCGGGGAGGTCTCTGAAAAATGCTATCCGGTTAAAACGTCCCTAGCCCGGGACTCCATCTCCACTTTTATTGTGTCCTAAACCTGTCTGACCACTCCAACTGCAGACCCTATCTGTTGCTAGGATACCAAGCAGCCTTACTTATTCAACTCTTAAAGGTACACTGTCCATTTGGGTTTAAATATCTAAGCCTTCTTATTGGCCTCCAGTGGCCTGGAGAATGAAGAGCGTGTCACTGTAAGGTTAGGTTGAGATTATGCGGGCAGTGGGCAAAAAAGCCCCCTCGTGTTTTTTGATCTCGCCACTTGAGATTCAATTTCACGTGACCCTGCCACTTTGAACTGGCCCACGCCTTCATTAACCAGGTCCACCACTTGCCTTTATTGAAACTTGCCCCTCTTAACACAGAATATCCAATTTATGGGAATTTACTAAGTTAGGGTAAAATTATGCGGGCAGTGGGCAATTCAGCCCTCTTGTGCTTTCTGATCTTGCCACTTGAGATTCAATTTCACACGACCCTGCCACTTCAAAATGACCGACGCCTTCACTAACCAAGTCCAACACTCATCCCTGTTGAAATTTACCCCTCTCGACCCGGAGCACTAGGTCTATGGGGATTTAACAAGGGTCAATCAGGGTGTGCTTTGGGTTTGTGGGGCTAAAACCAGAGTTAATCGGGAAGTGCCTAAAATTTATGGGGATGTGCACCCCATCTGGATTAGGTTTAAATTTTAAACCATACAGGCAGTGGGCAATTCAGCCCTCTTGTGCTTTCTGATCTCGCCACCAGAGATTCAGTTTCACACGATCCTGCCACTTTAAACTGGCCCACGCCTTTACCAACCAGGCCCAACACTTATCCCTGTTGATCAGTCAGGGTGTGCTTTAGGTTTGTACGGCTGAAGCCAGAGTTCCTAGGGTTTGTGGGGGTGTATGCCCCTTTTGGACCTTAGGATTAGGTTTAAATTTTAGGCTAGTGGATATATTTAAACTGGCCGACGCCTTCACCAATCAGACCCAACACTTATTCCTGTTGAAATTACCCCTCTTGACACGGGACACTGTCTATGGGGGTTTAGCAAGGGTCAATCAGGATGTGCTTTGGGTTTGTGGGGCTAAAGCCAGGGTTAATCGGGGAGTGAATAGGGTTTGTGGGGGTGTGTACCCCATCTAAACTTTAGTAGGGTTTGTGGGGGTGTGTACCCCATCTAAACTTTAGTAGGGTTTGTGGGGGTGTGTACCCCATCTAAACTTTAATAGGGTTTATGGGGGTGTATACCCCATCTAAACTTTAAGATTAGGTTTAAGTTTTAAGCTAGTGAATATATATGTTTGACTAGGAGATATTAGAATACAGAATTTTAAATGACAGTATATGAACTGCTATGGCGAATGAGCTAGTATAATAAAGCCAGGTTAATCTGGACCATGCCTTTCATTATCAAGGTCCGACACCAGTTGGTTCAACGAACCGGGTGTGCACTGGGACACATCATCAGTAATGTAACCTCGGATCATCAGGTGTTTCGGGCCTTTAATCACTAGACACCCTACTCGAGGTGGCCCAACAGTGTCAGGCTCAGACACTGCCTGTATTCCTCCCAGGGACCAATAATGAGAGGCATGTAATTCTAAGGGTAATGATATTTTTTAAAAAAAATCACTACCTGGCATCTATATGCCAAGGGTTACATGGAAAATAAAACAATAATATTATTACCACTAGTTTTGTGTCTTGGGTCAACCATTTTAACTCCAACAAACTGCCTCCAACAACGCTTGACTCCCGCCTGGGAGACCAAATCCACTTACTCCCATCACTCCGGTCTCCCGGGGAGGTCTCTGAAAAATGCTATCCGGTTAAGACGTCCCTAGCCCGGGACTCCATCTCCACTTTTATTGTGTCCTAAACCTGTCTGACCACTCCAACTGCAGACCCTATCTGTTGCTAGGATACCAAGCAGCCTTACTTATTCAACTCTTAAAGGTACACTGTCCATTTGGGTTTAAATATCTAAGCCTTCTTATTGGCCTCCAGTGGCCTGGAGAATGAAGAGCGTGTCACTGTAAGGTTAGGTTGAGATTATGCGGGCAGTGGGCAAAAAAGCCCCCTCGTGTTTTTTGATCTCGCCACTTGAGATTCAATTTCACGTGACCCTGCCACTTTGAACTGGCCCACGCCTTCATTAACCAGGTCCACCACTTGCCTTTATTGAAACTTGCCCCTCTTAACACAGAATATCCAATTTATGGGAATTTACTAAGTTAGGGTAAAATTATGCGGGCAGTGGGCAATTCAGCCCTCTTGTGCTTTCTGATCTTGCCACTTGAGATTCAATTTCACACGACCCTGCCACTTCAAAATGACCGACGCCTTCACTAACCAAGTCCAACACTCATCCCTGTTGAAATTTACCCCTCTCGACCCGGAGCACTAGGTCTATGGGGATTTAACAAGGGTCAATCAGGGTGTGCTTTGGGTTTGTGGGGCTAAAACCAGAGTTAATCGGGAAGTGCCTAAAATTTATGGGGATGTGCACCCCATCTGGATTAGGTTTAAATTTTAAACCATACAGGCAGTGGGCAATTCAGCCCTCTTGTGCTTTCTGATCTCGCCACCAGAGATTCAGTTTCACACGATCCTGCCACTTTAAACTGGCCCACGCCTTTACCAACCAGGCCCAACACTTATCCCTGTTGATCAGTCAGGGTGTGCTTTAGGTTTGTACGGCTGAAGCCAGAGTTCCTAGGGTTTGTGGGGGTGTATGCCCCTTTTGGACCTTAGGATTAGGTTTAAATTTTAGGCTAGTGGATATATTTAAACTGGCCGACGCCTTCACCAATCAGACCCAACACTTATTCCTGTTGAAATTACCCCTCTTGACACGGGACACTGTCTATGGGGGTTTAGCAAGGGTCAATCAGGATGTGCTTTGGGTTTGTGGGGCTAAAGCCAGGGTTAATCGGGGAGTGAATAGGGTTTGTGGGGGTGTGTACCCCATCTAAACTTTAGTAGGGTTTGTGGGGGTGTGTACCCCATCTAAACTTTAGTAGGGTTTGTGGGGGTGTGTACCCCATCTAAACTTTAATAGGGTTTATGGGGGTGTATACCCCATCTAAACTTTAAGATTAGGTTTAAGTTTTAAGCTAGTGAATATATATGTTTGACTAGGAGATATTAGAATACAGAATTTTAAATGACAGTATATGAACTGCTATGGCGAATGAGCTAGTATAATAAAGCCAGGTTAATCTGGACCATGCCTTTCATTATCAAGGTCCGACACCAGTTGGTTCAACGAACCGGGTGTGCACTGGGACACATCATCAGTAATGTAACCTCGGATCATCAGGTGTTTCGGGCCTTTAATCACTAGACACCCTACTCGAGGTGGCCCAACAGTGTCAGGCTCAGACACTGCCTGTATTCCTCCCAGGGACCAATAATGAGAGGCATGTAATTCTAAGGGTAATGATATTTTTTTAAAAAAATCACTACCTGGCATCTATATGCCAAGGGTTACATGGAAAATAAAACAATAATATTATTACCACTAGTTTTGTGTCTTGGGTCAACCATTTTAACTCCAACAAACTGCCTCCAACAACGCTTGACTCCCGCCTGGGAGACCAAATCCACTTACTCCCATCACTCCGGTCTCCCGGGGAGGTCTCTGAAAAATGCTATCCGGTTAAGACGTCCCTAGCCCGGGACTCCATCTCCACTTTTATTGTGTCCTAAACCTGTCTGACCACTCCAACTGCAGACCCTATCTGTTGCTAGGATACCAAGCAGCCTTACTTATTCAACTCTTAAAGGTACACTGTCCATTTGGGTTTAAATATCTAAGCCTTCTTATTGGCCTCCAGTGGCCTGGAGAATGAAGAGCGTGTCACTGTAAGGTTAGGTTGAGATTATGCGGGCAGTGGGCAAAAAAGCCCCCTCGTGTTTTTTGATCTCGCCACTTGAGATTCAATTTCACGTGACCCTGCCACTT
The DNA here is from genome assembly GCF_048418815.1 of Hemitrygon akajei. Lineage (NCBI taxonomy): Eukaryota > Metazoa > Chordata > Chondrichthyes > Myliobatiformes > Dasyatidae > Hemitrygon > Hemitrygon akajei. The sequence continues at coordinate 62,771 of NC_133142.1, read as the reverse complement.
TGAACTGGCCCACGCCTTCATTAACCAGGTCCACCACTTGCCTTTATTGAAACTTGCCCCTCTTAACACAGAATATCCAATTTATGGGAATTTACTAAGTTAGGGTAAAATTATGCGGGCAGTGGGCAATTCAGCCCTCTTGTGCTTTCTGATCTTGCCACTTGAGATTCAATTTCACACGACCCTGCCACTTCAAAATGACCGACGCCTTCACTAACCAAGTCCAACACTCATCCCTGTTGAAATTTACCCCTCTCGACCCGGAGCACTAGGTCTATGGGGATTTAACAAGGGTCAATCAGGGTGTGCTTTGGGTTTGTGGGGCTAAAACCAGAGTTAATCGGGAAGTGCCTAAAATTTATGGGGATGTGCACCCCATCTGGATTAGGTTTAAATTTTAAACCATACAGGCAGTGGGCAATTCAGCCCTCTTGTGCTTTCTGATCTCGCCACCAGAGATTCAGTTTCACACGATCCTGCCACTTTAAACTGGCCCACGCCTTTACCAACCAGGCCCAACACTTATCCCTGTTGATCAGTCAGGGTGTGCTTTAGGTTTGTACGGCTGAAGCCAGAGTTCCTAGGGTTTGTGGGGGTGTATGCCCCTTTTGGACCTTAGGATTAGGTTTAAATTTTAGGCTAGTGGATATATTTAAACTGGCCGACGCCTTCACCAATCAGACCCAACACTTATTCCTGTTGAAATTACCCCTCTTGACACGGGACACTGTCTATGGGGGTTTAGCAAGGGTCAATCAGGATGTGCTTTGGGTTTGTGGGGCTAAAGCCAGGGTTAATCGGGGAGTGAATAGGGTTTGTGGGGGTGTGTACCCCATCTAAACTTTAGTAGGGTTTGTGGGGGTGTGTACCCCATCTAAACTTTAGTAGGGTTTGTGGGGGTGTGTACCCCATCTAAACTTTAATAGGGTTTATGGGGGTGTATACCCCATCTAAACTTTAAGATTAGGTTTAAGTTTTAAGCTAGTGAATATATATGTTTGACTAGGAGATATTAGAATACAGAATTTTAAATGACAGTATATGAACTGCTATGGCGAATGAGCTAGTATAATAAAGCCAGGTTAATCTGGACCATGCCTTTCATTATCAAGGTCCGACACCAGTTGGTTCAACGAACCGGGTGTGCACTGGGACACATCATCAGTAATGTAACCTCGGATCATCAGGTGTTTCGGGCCTTTAATCACTAGACACCCTACTCGAGGTGGCCCAACAGTGTCAGGCTCAGACACTGCCTGTATTCCTCCCAGGGACCAATAATGAGAGGCATGTAATTCTAAGGGTAATGATATTTTTTTAAAAAAATCACTACCTGGCATCTATATGCCAAGGGTTACATGGAAAATAAAACAATAATATTATTACCACTAGTTTTGTGTCTTGGGTCAACCATTTTAACTCCAACAAACTGCCTCCAACAACGCTTGACTCCCGCCTGGGAGACCAAATCCACTTACTCCCATCACTCCGGTCTCCCGGGGAGGTCTCTGAAAAATGCTATCCGGTTAAAACGTCCCTAGCCCGGGACTCCATCTCCACTTTTATTGTGTCCTAAACCTGTCTGACCACTCCAACTGCAGACCCTATCTGTTGCTAGGATACCAAGCAGCCTTACTTATTCAACTCTTAAAGGTACACTGTCCATTTGGGTTTAAATATCTAAGCCTTCTTATTGGCCTCCAGTGGCCTGGAGAATGAAGAGCGTGTCACTGTAAGGTTAGGTTGAGATTATGCGGGCAGTGGGCAAAAAAGCCCCCTCGTGTTTTTTGATCTCGCCACTTGAGATTCAATTTCACGTGACCCTGCCACTTTGAACTGGCCCACGCCTTCATTAACCAGGTCCACCACTTGCCTTTATTGAAACTTGCCCCTCTTAACACAGAATATCCAATTTATGGGAATTTACTAAGTTAGGGTAAAATTATGCGGGCAGTGGGCAATTCAGCCCTCTTGTGCTTTCTGATCTTGCCACTTGAGATTCAATTTCACACGACCCTGCCACTTCAAAATGACCGACGCCTTCACTAACCAAGTCCAACACTCATCCCTGTTGAAATTTACCCCTCTCGACCCGGAGCACTAGGTCTATGGGGATTTAACAAGGGTCAATCAGGGTGTGCTTTGGGTTTGTGGGGCTAAAACCAGAGTTAATCGGGAAGTGCCTAAAATTTATGGGGATGTGCACCCCATCTGGATTAGGTTTAAATTTTAAACCATACAGGCAGTGGGCAATTCAGCCCTCTTGTGCTTTCTGATCTCGCCACCAGAGATTCAGTTTCACACGATCCTGCCACTTTAAACTGGCCCACGCCTTTACCAACCAGGCCCAACACTTATCCCTGTTGATCAGTCAGGGTGTGCTTTAGGTTTGTACGGCTGAAGCCAGAGTTCCTAGGGTTTGTGGGGGTGTATGCCCCTTTTGGACCTTAGGATTAGGTTTAAATTTTAGGCTAGTGGATATATTTAAACTGGCCGACGCCTTCACCAATCAGACCCAACACTTATTCCTGTTGAAATTACCCCTCTTGACACGGGACACTGTCTATGGGGGTTTAGCAAGGGTCAATCAGGATGTGCTTTGGGTTTGTGGGGCTAAAGCCAGGGTTAATCGGGGAGTGAATAGGGTTTGTGGGGGTGTGTACCCCATCTAAACTTTAGTAGGGTTTGTGGGGGTGTGTACCCCATCTAAACTTTAGTAGGGTTTGTGGGGGTGTGTACCCCATCTAAACTTTAATAGGGTTTATGGGGGTGTATACCCCATCTAAACTTTAAGATTAGGTTTAAGTTTTAAGCTAGTGAATATATATGTTTGACTAGGAGATATTAGAATACAGAATTTTAAATGACAGTATATGAACTGCTATGGCGAATGAGCTAGTATAATAAAGCCAGGTTAATCTGGACCATGCCTTTCATTATCAAGGTCCGACACCAGTTGGTTCAACGAACCGGGTGTGCACTGGGACACATCATCAGTAATGTAACCTCGGATCATCAGGTGTTTCGGGCCTTTAATCACTAGACACCCTACTCGAGGTGGCCCAACAGTGTCAGGCTCAGACACTGCCTGTATTCCTCCCAGGGACCAATAATGAGAGGCATGTAATTCTAAGGGTAATGATATTTTTTTAAAAAAATCACTACCTGGCATCTATATGCCAAGGGTTACATGGAAAATAAAACAATAATATTATTACCACTAGTTTTGTGTCTTGGGTCAACCATTTTAACTCCAACAAACTGCCTCCAACAACGCTTGACTCCCGCCTGGGAGACCAAATCCACTTACTCCCATCACTCCGGTCTCCCGGGGAGGTCTCTGAAAAATGCTATCCGGTTAAGACGTCCCTAGCCCGGGACTCCATCTCCACTTTTATTGTGTCCTAAACCTGTCTGACCACTCCAACTGCAGACCCTATCTGTTGCTAGGATACCAAGCAGCCTTACTTATTCAACTCTTAAAGGTACACTGTCCATTTGGGTTTAAATATCTAAGCCTTCTTATTGGCCTCCAGTGGCCTGGAGAATGAAGAGCGTGTCACTGTAAGGTTAGGTTGAGATTATGCGGGCAGTGGGCAAAAAAGCCCCCTCGTGTTTTTTGATCTCGCCACTTGAGATTCAATTTCACGTGACCCTGCCACTTTGAACTGGCCCACGCCTTCATTAACCAGGTCCACCACTTGCCTTTATTGAAACTTGCCCCTCTTAACACAGAATATCCAATTTATGGGAATTTACTAAGTTAGGGTAAAATTATGCGGGCAGTGGGCAATTCAGCCCTCTTGTGCTTTCTGATCTTGCCACTTGAGATTCAATTTCACACGACCCTGCCACTTCAAAATGACCGACGCCTTCACTAACCAAGTCCAACACTCATCCCTGTTGAAATTTACCCCTCTCGACCCGGAGCACTAGGTCTATGGGGATTTAACAAGGGTCAATCAGGGTGTGCTTTGGGTTTGTGGGGCTAAAACCAGAGTTAATCGGGAAGTGCCTAAAATTTATGGGGATGTGCACCCCATCTGGATTAGGTTTAAATTTTAAACCATACAGGCAGTGGGCAATTCAGCCCTCTTGTGCTTTCTGATCTCGCCACCAGAGATTCAGTTTCACACGATCCTGCCACTTTAAACTGGCCCACGCCTTTACCAACCAGGCCCAACACTTATCCCTGTTGATCAGTCAGGGTGTGCTTTAGGTTTGTACGGCTGAAGCCAGAGTTCCTAGGGTTTGTGGGGGTGTATGCCCCTTTTGGACCTTAGGATTAGGTTTAAATTTTAGGCTAGTGGATATATTTAAACTGGCCGACGCCTTCACCAATCAGACCCAACACTTATTCCTGTTGAAATTACCCCTCTTGACACGGGACACTGTCTATGGGGGTTTAGCAAGGGTCAATCAGGATGTGCTTTGGGTTTGTGGGGCTAAAGCCAGGGTTAATCGGGGAGTGAATAGGGTTTGTGGGGGTGTGTACCCCATCTAAACTTTAGTAGGGTTTGTGGGGGTGTGTACCCCATCTAAACTTTAGTAGGGTTTGTGGGGGTGTGTACCCCATCTAAACTTTAATAGGGTTTATGGGGGTGTATACCCCATCTAAACTTTAAGATTAGGTTTAAGTTTTAAGCTAGTGAATATATATGTTTGACTAGGAGATATTAGAATACAGAATTTTAAATGACAGTATATGAACTGCTATGGCGAATGAGCTAGTATAATAAAGCCAGGTTAATCTGGACCATGCCTTTCATTATCAAGGTCCGACACCAGTTGGTTCAACGAACCGGGTGTGCACTGGGACACATCATCAGTAATGTAACCTCGGATCATCAGGTGTTTCGGGCCTTTAATCACTAGACACCCTACTCGAGGTGGCCCAACAGTGTCAGGCTCAGACACTGCCTGTATTCCTCCCAGGGACCAATAATGAGAGGCATGTAATTCTAAGGGTAATGATATTTTTTTAAAAAAATCACTACCTGGCATCTATATGCCAAGGGTTACATGGAAAATAAAACAATAATATTATTACCACTAGTTTTGTGTCTTGGGTCAACCATTTTAACTCCAACAAACTGCCTCCAACAACGCTTGACTCCCGCCTGGGAGACCAAATCCACTTACTCCCATCACTCCGGTCTCCCGGGGAGGTCTCTGAAAAATGCTATCCGGTTAAGACGTCCCTAGCCCGGGACTCCATCTCCACTTTTATTGTGTCCTAAACCTGTCTGACCACTCCAACTGCAGACCCTATCTGTTGCTAGGATACCAAGCAGCCTTACTTATTCAACTCTTAAAGGTACACTGTCCATTTGGGTTTAAATATCTAAGCCTTCTTATTGGCCTCCAGTGGCCTGGAGAATGAAGAGCGTGTCACTGTAAGGTTAGGTTGAGATTATGCGGGCAGTGGGCAAAAAAGCCCCCTCGTGTTTTTTGATCTCGCCACTTGAGATTCAATTTCACGTGACCCTGCCACTTTGAACTGGCCCACGCCTTCATTAACCAGGTCCACCACTTGCCTTTATTGAAACTTGCCCCTCTTAACACAGAATATCCAATTTATGGGAATTTACTAAGTTAGGGTAAAATTATGCGGGCAGTGGGCAATTCAGCCCTCTTGTGCTTTCTGATCTTGCCACTTGAGATTCAATTTCACACGACCCTGCCACTTCAAAATGACCGACGCCTTCACTAACCAAGTCCAACACTCATCCCTGTTGAAATTTACCCCTCTCGACCCGGAGCACTAGGTCTATGGGGATTTAACAAGGGTCAATCAGGGTGTGCTTTGGGTTTGTGGGGCTAAAACCAGAGTTAATCGGGAAGTGCCTAAAATTTATGGGGATGTGCACCCCATCTGGATTAGGTTTAAATTTTAAACCATACAGGCAGTGGGCAATTCAGCCCTCTTGTGCTTTCTGATCTCGCCACCAGAGATTCAGTTTCACACGATCCTGCCACTTTAAACTGGCCCACGCCTTTACCAACCAGGCCCAACACTTATCCCTGTTGATCAGTCAGGGTGTGCTTTAGGTTTGTACGGCTGAAGCCAGAGTTCCTAGGGTTTGTGGGGGTGTATGCCCCTTTTGGACCTTAGGATTAGGTTTAAATTTTAGGCTAGTGGATATATTTAAACTGGCCGACGCCTTCACCAATCAGACCCAACACTTATTCCTGTTGAAATTACCCCTCTTGACACGGGACACTGTCTATGGGGGTTTAGCAAGGGTCAATCAGGATGTGCTTTGGGTTTGTGGGGCTAAAGCCAGGGTTAATCGGGGAGTGAATAGGGTTTGTGGGGGTGTGTACCCCATCTAAACTTTAGTAGGGTTTGTGGGGGTGTGTACCCCATCTAAACTTTAGTAGGGTTTGTGGGGGTGTGTACCCCATCTAAACTTTAATAGGGTTTATGGGGGTGTATACCCCATCTAAACTTTAAGATTAGGTTTAAGTTTTAAGCTAGTGAATATATATGTTTGACTAGGAGATATTAGAATACAGAATTTTAAATGACAGTATATGAACTGCTATGGCGAATGAGCTAGTATAATAAAGCCAGGTTAATCTGGACCATGCCTTTCATTATCAAGGTCCGACACCAGTTGGTTCAACGAACCGGGTGTGCACTGGGACACATCATCAGTAATGTAACCTCGGATCATCAGGTGTTTCGGGCCTTTAATCACTAGACACCCTACTCGAGGTGGCCCAACAGTGTCAGGCTCAGACACTGCCTGTATTCCTCCCAGGGACCAATAATGAGAGGCATGTAATTCTAAGGGTAATGATATTTTTTTAAAAAAATCACTACCTGGCATCTATATGCCAAGGGTTACATGGAAAATAAAACAATAATATTATTACCACTAGTTTTGTGTCTTGGGTCAACCATTTTAACTCCAACAAACTGCCTCCAACAACGCTTGACTCCCGCCTGGGAGACCAAATCCACTTACTCCCATCACTCCGGTCTCCCGGGGAGGTCTCTGAAAAATGCTATCCGGTTAAAACGTCCCTAGCCCGGGACTCCATCTCCACTTTTATTGTGTCCTAAACCTGTCTGACCACTCCAACTGCAGACCCTATCTGTTGCTAGGATACCAAGCAGCCTTACTTATTCAACTCTTAAAGGTACACTGTCCATTTGGGTTTAAATATCTAAGCCTTCTTATTGGCCTCCAGTGGCCTGGAGAATGAAGAGCGTGTCACTGTAAGGTTAGGTTGAGATTATGCGGGCAGTGGGCAAAAAAGCCCCCTCGTGTTTTTTGATCTCGCCACTTGAGATTCAATTTCACGTGACCCTGCCACTTTGAACTGGCTCACGCCTTCATTAACCAGGTCCACCACTTGCCTTTATTGAAACTTGCCCCTCTTAACACAGAATATCCAATTTATGGGAATTTACTAAGTTAGGGTAAAATTATGCGGGCAGTGGGCAATTCAGCCCTCTTGTGCTTTCTGATCTTGCCACTTGAGATTCAATTTCACACGACCCTGCCACTTCAAAATGACCGACGCCTTCACTAACCAAGTCCAACACTCATCCCTGTTGAAATTTACCCCTCTCGACCCGGAGCACTAGGTCTATGGGGATTTAACAAGGGTCAATCAGGGTGTGCTTTGGGTTTGTGGGGCTAAAACCAGAGTTAATCGGGAAGTGCCTAAAATTTATGGGGATGTGCACCCCATCTGGATTAGGTTTAAATTTTAAACCATACAGGCAGTGGGCAATTCAGCCCTCTTGTGCTTTCTGATCTCGCCACCAGAGATTCAGTTTCACACGATCCTGCCACTTTAAACTGGCCCACGCCTTTACCAACCAGGCCCAACACTTATCCCTGTTGATCAGTCAGGGTGTGCTTTAGGTTTGTACGGCTGAAGCCAGAGTTCCTAGGGTTTGTGGGGGTGTATGCCCCTTTTGGACCTTAGGATTAGGTTTAAATTTTAGGCTAGTGGATATATTTAAACTGGCCGACGCCTTCACCAATCAGACCCAACACTTATTCCTGTTGAAATTACCCCTCTTGACACGGGACACTGTCTATGGGGGTTTAGCAAGGGTCAATCAGGATGTGCTTTGGGTTTGTGGGGCTAAAGCCAGGGTTAATCGGGGAGTGAATAGGGTTTGTGGGGGTGTGTACCCCATCTAAACTTTAGTAGGGTTTGTGGGGGTGTGTACCCCATCTAAACTTTAGTAGGGTTTGTGGGGGTGTGTACCCCATCTAAACTTTAATAGGGTTTATGGGGGTGTATACCCCATCTAAACTTTAAGATTAGGTTTAAGTTTTAAGCTAGTGAATATATATGTTTGACTAGGAGATATTAGAATACAGAATTTTAAATGACAGTATATGAACTGCTATGGCGAATGAGCTAGTATAATAAAGCCAGGTTAATCTGGACCATGCCTTTCATTATCAAGGTCCGACACCAGTTGGTTCAACGAACCGGGTGTGCACTGGGACACATCATCAGTAATGTAACCTCGGATCATCAGGTGTTTCGGGCCTTTAATCACTAGACACCCTACTCGAGGTGGCCCAACAGTGTCAGGCTCAGACACTGCCTGTATTCCTCCCAGGGACCAATAATGAGAGGCATGTAATTCTAAGGGTAATGATATTTTTTTAAAAAAATCACTACCTGGCATCTATATGCCAAGGGTTACATGGAAAATAAAACAATAATATTATTACCACTAGTTTTGTGTCTTGGGTCAACCATTTTAACTCCAACAAACTGCCTCCAACAACGCTTGACTCCCGCCTGGGAGACCAAATCCACTTACTCCCATCACTCCGGTCTCCCGGGGAGGTCTCTGAAAAATGCTATCCGGTTAAGACGTCCCTAGCCCGGGACTCCATCTCCACTTTTATTGTGTCCTAAACCTGTCTGACCACTCCAACTGCAGACCCTATCTGTTGCTAGGATACCAAGCAGCCTTACTTATTCAACTCTTAAAGGTACACTGTCCATTTGGGTTTAAATATCTAAGCCTTCTTATTGGCCTCCAGTGGCCTGGAGAATGAAGAGCGTGTCACTGTAAGGTTAGGTTGAGATTATGCGGGCAGTGGGCAAAAAAGCCCCCTCGTGTTTTTTGATCTCGCCACTTGAGATTCAATTTCACGTGACCCTGCCACTTTGAACTGGCCCACGCCTTCATTAACCAGGTCCACCACTTGCCTTTATTGAAACTTGCCCCTCTTAACACAGAATATCCAATTTATGGGAATTTACTAAGTTAGGGTAAAATTATGCGGGCAGTGGGCAATTCAGCCCTCTTGTGCTTTCTGATCTTGCCACTTGAGATTCAATTTCACACGACCCTGCCACTTCAAAATGACCGACGCCTTCACTAACCAAGTCCAACACTCATCCCTGTTGAAATTTACCCCTCTCGACCCGGAGCACTAGGTCTATGGGGATTTAACAAGGGTCAATCAGGGTGTGCTTTGGGTTTGTGGGGCTAAAACCAGAGTTAATCGGGAAGTGCCTAAAATTTATGGGGATGTGCACCCCATCTGGATTAGGTTTAAATTTTAAACCATACAGGCAGTGGGCAATTCAGCCCTCTTGTGCTTTCTGATCTCGCCACCAGAGATTCAGTTTCACACGATCCTGCCACTTTAAACTGGCCCACGCCTTTACCAACCAGGCCCAACACTTATCCCTGTTGATCAGTCAGGGTGTGCTTTAGGTTTGTACGGCTGAAGCCAGAGTTCCTAGGGTTTGTGGGGGTGTATGCCCCTTTTGGACCTTAGGATTAGGTTTAAATTTTAGGCTAGTGGATATATTTAAACTGGCCGACGCCTTCACCAATCAGACCCAACACTTATTCCTGTTGAAATTACCCCTCTTGACACGGGACACTGTCTATGGGGGTTTAGCAAGGGTCAATCAGGATGTGCTTTGGGTTTGTGGGGCTAAAGCCAGGGTTAATCGGGGAGTGAATAGGGTTTGTGGGGGTGTGTACCCCATCTAAACTTTAGTAGGGTTTGTGGGGGTGTGTACCCCATCTAAACTTTAGTAGGGTTTGTGGGGGTGTGTACCCCATCTAAACTTTAATAGGGTTTATGGGGGTGTATACCCCATCTAAACTTTAAGATTAGGTTTAAGTTTTAAGCTAGTGAATATATATGTTTGACTAGGAGATATTAGAATACAGAATTTTAAATGACAGTATATGAACTGCTATGGCGAATGAGCTAGTATAATAAAGCCAGGTTAATCTGGACCATGCCTTTCATTATCAAGGTCCGACACCAGTTGGTTCAACGAACCGGGTGTGCACTGGGACACATCATCAGTAATGTAACCTCGGATCATCAGGTGTTTCGGGCCTTTAATCACTAGACACCCTACTCGAGGTGGCCCAACAGTGTCAGGCTCAGACACTGCCTGTATTCCTCCCAGGGACCAATAATGAGAGGCATGTAATTCTAAGGGTAATGATATTTTTTTAAAAAAATCACTACCTGGCATCTATATGCCAAGGGTTACATGGAAAATAAAACAATAATATTATTACCACTAGTTTTGTGTCTTGGGTCAACCATTTTAACTCCAACAAACTGCCTCCAACAACGCTTGACTCCCGCCTGGGAGACCAAATCCACTTACTCCCATCACTCCGGTCTCCCGGGGAGGTCTCTGAAAAATGCTATCCGGTTAAGACGTCCCTAGCCCGGGACTCCATCTCCACTTTTATTGTGTCCTAAACCTGTCTGACCACTCCAACTGCAGACCCTATCTGTTGCTAGGATACCAAGCAGCCTTACTTATTCAACTCTTAAAGGTACACTGTCCATTTGGGTTTAAATATCTAAGCCTTCTTATTGGCCTCCAGTGGCCTGGAGAATGAAGAGCGTGTCACTGTAAGGTTAGGTTGAGATTATGCGGGCAGTGGGCAAAAAAGCCCCCTCGTGTTTTTTGATCTCGCCACTTGAGATTCAATTTCACGTGACCCTGCCACTTTGAACTGGCCCACGCCTTCATTAACCAGGTCCACCACTTGCCTTTATTGAAACTTGCCCCTCTTAACACAGAATATCCAATTTATGGGAATTTACTAAGTTAGGGTAAAATTATGCGGGCAGTGGGCAATTCAGCCCTCTTGTGCTTTCTGATCTTGCCACTTGAGATTCAATTTCACACGACCCTGCCACTTCAAAATGACCGACGCCTTCACTAACCAAGTCCAACACTCATCCCTGTTGAAATTTACCCCTCTCGACCCGGAGCACTAGGTCTATGGGGATTTAACAAGGGTCAATCAGGGTGTGCTTTGGGTTTGTGGGGCTAAAACCAGAGTTAATCGGGAAGTGCCTAAAATTTATGGGGATGTGCACCCCATCTGGATTAGGTTTAAATTTTAAACCATACAGGCAGTGGGCAATTCAGCCCTCTTGTGCTTTCTGATCTCGCCACCAGAGATTCAGTTTCACACGATCCTGCCACTTTAAACTGGCCCACGCCTTTACCAACCAGGCCCAACACTTATCCCTGTTGATCAGTCAGGGTGTGCTTTAGGTTTGTACGGCTGAAGCCAGAGTTCCTAGGGTTTGTGGGGGTGTATGCCCCTTTTGGACCTTAGGATTAGGTTTAAATTTTAGGCTAGTGGATATATTTAAACTGGCCGACGCCTTCACCAATCAGACCCAACACTTATTCCTGTTGAAATTACCCCTCTTGACACGGGACACTGTCTATGGGGGTTTAGCAAGGGTCAATCAGGATGTGCTTTGGGTTTGTGGGGCTAAAGCCAGGGTTAATCGGGGAGTGAATAGGGTTTGTGGGGGTGTGTACCCCATCTAAACTTTAGTAGGGTTTGTGGGGGTGTGTACCCCATCTAAACTTTAGTAGGGTTTGTGGGGGTGTGTACCCCATCTAAACTTTAATAGGGTTTATGGGGGTGTATACCCCATCTAAACTTTAAGATTAGGTTTAAGTTTTAAGCTAGTGAATATATATGTTTGACTAGGAGATATTAGAATACAGAATTTTAAATGACAGTATATGAACTGCTATGGCGAATGAGCTAGTATAATAAAGCCAGGTTAATCTGGACCATGCCTTTCATTATCAAGGTCCGACACCAGTTGGTTCAACGAACCGGGTGTGCACTGGGACACATCATCAGTAATGTAACCTCGGATCATCAGGTGTTTCGGGCCTTTAATCACTAGACACCCTACTCGAGGTGGCCCAACAGTGTCAGGCTCAGACACTGCCTGTATTCCTCCCAGGGACCAATAATGAGAGGCATGTAATTCTAAGGGTAATGATATTTTTTTTAAAAAATCACTACCTGGCATCTATATGCCAAGGGTTACATGGAAAATAAAACAATAATATTATTACCACTAGTTTTGTGTCTTGGGTCAACCATTTTAACTCCAACAAACTGCCTCCAACAACGCTTGACTCCCGCCTGGGAGACCAAATCCACTTACTCCCATCACTCCGGTCTCCCGGGGAGGTCTCTGAAAAATGCTATCCGGTTAAAACGTCCCTAGCCCGGGACTCCATCTCCACTTTTATTGTGTCCTAAACCTGTCTGACCACTCCAACTGCAGACCCTATCTGTTGCTAGGATACCAAGCAGCCTTACTTATTCAACTCTTAAAGGTACACTGTCCATTTGGGTTTAAATATCTAAGCCTTCTTATTGGCCTCCAGTGGCCTGGAGAATGAAGAGCGTGTCACTGTAAGGTTAGGTTGAGATTATGCGGGCAGTGGGCAAAAAAGCCCCCTCGTGTTTTTTGATCTCGCCACTTGAGATTCAATTTCACGTGACCCTGCCACTTTGAACTGGCCCACGCCTTCATTAACCAGGTCCACCACTTGCCTTTATTGAAACTTGCCCCTCTTAACACAGAATATCCAATTTATGGGAATTTACTAAGTTAGGGTAAAATTATGCGGGCAGTGGGCAATTCAGCCCTCTTGTGCTTTCTGATCTTGCCACTTGAGATTCAATTTCACACGACCCTGCCACTTCAAAATGACCGACGCCTTCACTAACCAAGTCCAACACTCATCCCTGTTGAAATTTACCCCTCTCGACCCGGAGCACTAGGTCTATGGGGATTTAACAAGGGTCAATCAGGGTGTGCTTTGGGTTTGTGGGGCTAAAACCAGAGTTAATCGGGAAGTGCCTAAAATTTATGGGGATGTGCACCCCATCTGGATTAGGTTTAAATTTTAAACCATACAGGCAGTGGGCAATTCAGCCCTCTTGTGCTTTCTGATCTCGCCACCAGAGATTCAGTTTCACACGATCCTGCCACTTTAAACTGGCCCACGCCTTTACCAACCAGGCCCAACACTTATCCCTGTTGATCAGTCAGGGTGTGCTTTAGGTTTGTACGGCTGAAGCCAGAGTTCCTAGGGTTTGTGGGGGTGTATGCCCCTTTTGGACCTTAGGATTAGGTTTAAATTTTAGGCTAGTGGATATATTTAAACTGGCCGACGCCTTCACCAATCAGACCCAACACTTATTCCTGTTGAAATTACCCCTCTTGACACGGGACACTGTCTATGGGGGTTTAGCAAGGGTCAATCAGGATGTGCTTTGGGTTTGTGGGGCTAAAGCCAGGGTTAATCGGGGAGTGAATAGGGTTTGTGGGGGTGTGTACCCCATCTAAACTTTAGTAGGGTTTGTGGGGGTGTGTACCCCATCTAAACTTTAGTAGGGTTTGTGGGGGTGTGTACCCCATCTAAACTTTAAGATTAGGTTTAAGTTTTAAGCTAGTGAATATATATGTTTGACTAGGAGATATTAGAATACAGAATTTTAAATGACAGTATATGAACTGCTATGGCGAATGAGCTAGTATAATAAAGCCAGGTTAATCTGGACCATGCCTTTCATTATCAAGGTCCGACACCAGTTGGTTCAACGAACCGGGTGTGCACTGGGACACATCATCAGTAATGTAACCTCGGATCATCAGGTGTTTCGGGCCTTTAATCACTAGACACCCTACTCGAGGTGGCCCAACAGTGTCAGGCTCAGACACTGCCTGTATTCCTCCCAGGGACCAATAATGAGAGGCATGTAATTCTAAGGGTAATGATATTTTTTTAAAAAAATCACTACCTGGCATCTATATGCCAAGGGTTACATGGAAAATAAAACAATAATATTATTACCACTAGTTTTGTGTCTTGGGTCAACCATTTTAACTCCAACAAACTGCCTCCAACAACGCTTGACTCCCGCCTGGGAGACCAAATCCACTTACTCCCATCACTCCGGTCTCCCGGGGAGGTCTCTGAAAAATGCTATCCGGTTAAAACGTCCCTAGCCCGGGACTCCATCTCCACTTTTATTGTGTCCTAAACCTGTCTGACCACTCCAACTGCAGACCCTATCTGTTGCTAGGATACCAAGCAGCCTTACTTATTCAACTCTTAAAGGTACACTGTCCATTTGGGTTTAAATATCTAAGCCTTCTTATTGGCCTCCAGTGGCCTGGAGAATGAAGAGCGTGTCACTGTAAGGTTAGGTTGAGATTATGCGGGCAGTGGGCAAAAAAGCCCCCTCGTGTTTTTTGATCTCGCCACTTGAGATTCAATTTCACGTGACCCTGCCACTTTGAACTGGCCCACGCCTTCATTAACCAGGTCCACCACTTGCCTTTATTGAAACTTGCCCCTCTTAACACAGAATATCCAATTTATGGGAATTTACTAAGTTAGGGTAAAATTATGCGGGCAGTGGGCAATTCAGCCCTCTTGTGCTTTCTGATCTTGCCACTTGAGATTCAATTTCACACGACCCTGCCACTTCAAAATGACCGACGCCTTCACTAACCAAGTCCAACACTCATCCCTGTTGAAATTTACCCCTCTCGACCCGGAGCACTAGGTCTATGGGGATTTAACAAGGGTCAATCAGGGTGTGCTTTGGGTTTGTGGGGCTAAAACCAGAGTTAATCGGGAAGTGCCTAAAATTTATGGGGATGTGCACCCCATCTGGATTAGGTTTAAATTTTAAACCATACAGGCAGTGGGCAATTCAGCCCTCTTGTGCTTTCTGATCTCGCCACCAGAGATTCAGTTTCACACGATCCTGCCACTTTAAACTGGCCCACGCCTTTACCAACCAGGCCCAACACTTATCCCTGTTGATCAGTCAGGGTGTGCTTTAGGTTTGTACGGCTGAAGCCAGAGTTCCTAGGGTTTGTGGGGGTGTATGCCCCTTTTGGACCTTAGGATTAGGTTTAAATTTTAGGCTAGTGGATATATTTAAACTGGCCGACGCCTTCACCAATCAGACCCAACACTTATTCCTGTTGAAATTACCCCTCTTGACACGGGACACTGTCTATGGGAGTTTAGCAAGGGTCAATCAGGATGTGCTTTGGGTTTGTGGGGCTAAAGCCAGGGTTAATCGGGGAGTGAATAGGGTTTGTGGGGGTGTGTACCCCATCTAAACTTTAGTAGGGTTTGTGGGGGTGTGTACCCCATCTAAACTTTAGTAGGGTTTGTGGGGGTGTGTACCCCATCTAAACTTTAATAGGGTTTATGGGGGTGTATACCCCATCTAAACTTTAAGATTAGGTTTAAGTTTTAAGCTAGTGAATATATATGTTTGACTAGGAGATATTAGAATACAGAATTTTAAATGACAGTATATGAACTGCTATGGCGAATGAGCTAGTATAATAAAGCCAGGTTAATCTGGACCATGCCTTTCATTATCAAGGTCCGACACCAGTTGGTTCAACGAACCGGGTGTGCACTGGGACACATCATCAGTAATGTAACCTCGGATCATCAGGTGTTTCGGGCCTTTAATCACTAGACACCCTACTCGAGGTGGCCCAACAGTGTCAGGCTCAGACACTGCCTGTATTCCTCCCAGGGACCAATAATGAGAGGCATGTAATTCTAAGGGTAATGATATTTTTTTAAAAAAATCACTACCTGGCATCTATATGCCAAGGGTTACATGGAAAATAAAACAATAATATTATTACCACTAGTTTTGTGTCTTGGGTCAACCATTTTAACTCCAACAAACTGCCTCCAACAACGCTTGACTCCCGCCTGGGAGACCAAATCCACTTACTCCCATCACTCCGGTCTCCCGGGGAGGTCTCTGAAAAATGCTATCCGGTTAAAACGTCCCTAGCCCGGGACTCCATCTCCACTTTTATTGTGTCCTAAACCTGTCTGACCACTCCAACTGCAGACCCTATCTGTTGCTAGGATACCAAGCAGCCTTACTTATTCAACTCTTAAAGGTACACTGTCCATTTGGGTTTAAATATCTAAGCCTTCTTATTGGCCTCCAGTGGCCTGGAGAATGAAGAGCGTGTCACTGTAAGGTTAGGTTGAGATTATGCGGGCAGTGGGCAAAAAAGCCCCCTCGTGTTTTTTGATCTCGCCACTTGAGATTCAATTTCACGTGACCCTGCCACTTTGAACTGGCCCACGCCTTCATTAACCAGGTCCACCACTTGCCTTTATTGAAACTTGCCCCTCTTAACACAGAATATCCAATTTATGGGAATTTACTAAGTTAGGGTAAAATTATGCGGGCAGTGGGCAATTCAGCCCTCTTGTGCTTTCTGATCTTGCCACTTGAGATTCAATTTCACACGACCCTGCCACTTCAAAATGACCGACGCCTTCACTAACCAAGTCCAACACTCATCCCTGTTGAAATTTACCCCTCTCGACCCGGAGCACTAGGTCTATGGGGATTTAACAAGGGTCAATCAGGGTGTGCTTTGGGTTTGTGGGGCTAAAACCAGAGTTAATCGGGAAGTGCCTAAAATTTATGGGGATGTGCACCCCATCTGGATTAGGTTTAAATTTTAAACCATACAGGCAGTGGGCAATTCAGCCCTCTTGTGCTTTCTGATCTCGCCACCAGAGATTCAGTTTCACACGATCCTGCCACTTTAAACTGGCCCACGCCTTTACCAACCAGGCCCAACACTTATCCCTGTTGATCAGTCAGGGTGTGCTTTAGGTTTGTACGGCTGAAGCCAGAGTTCCTAGGGTTTGTGGGGGTGTATGCCCCTTTTGGACCTTAGGATTAGGTTTAAATTTTAGGCTAGTGGATATATTTAAACTGGCCGACGCCTTCACCAATCAGACCCAACACTTATTCCTGTTGAAATTACCCCTCTTGACACGGGACACTGTCTATGGGGGTTTAGCAAGGGTCAATCAGGATGTGCTTTGGGTTTGTGGGGCTAAAGCCAGGGTTAATCGGGGAGTGAATAGGGTTTGTGGGGGTGTGTACCCCATCTAAACTTTAGTAGGGTTTGTGGGGGTGTGTACCCCATCTAAACTTTAGTAGGGTTTGTGGGGGTGTGTACCCCATCTAAACTTTAATAGGGTTTATGGGGGTGTATACCCCATCTAAACTTTAAGATTAGGTTTAAGTTTTAAGCTAGTGAATATATATGTTTGACTAGGAGATATTAGAATACAGAATTTTAAATGACAGTATATGAACTGCTATGGCGAATGAGCTAGTATAATAAAGCCAGGTTAATCTGGACCATGCCTTTCATTATCAAGGTCCGACACCAGTTGGTTCAACGAACCGGGTGTGCACTGGGACACATCATCAGTAATGTAACCTCGGATCATCAGGTGTTTCGGGCCTTTAATCACTAGACACCCTACTCGAGGTGGCCCAACAGTGTCAGGCTCAGACACTGCCTGTATTCCTCCCAGGGACCAATAATGAGAGGCATGTAATTCTAAGGGTAATGATATTTTTTTAAAAAAATCACTACCTGGCATCTATATGCCAAGGGTTACATGGAAAATAAAACAATAATATTATTACCACTAGTTTTGTGTCTTGGGTCAACCATTTTAACTCCAACAAACTGCCTCCAACAACGCTTGACTCCCGCCTGGGAGACCAAATCCACTTACTCCCATCACTCCGGTCTCCCGGGGAGGTCTCTGAAAAATGCTATCCGGTTAAAACGTCCCTAGCCCGGGACTCCATCTCCACTTTTATTGTGTCCTAAACCTGTCTGACCACTCCAACTGCAGACCCTATCTGTTGCTAGGATACCAAGCAGCCTTACTTATTCAACTCTTAAAGGTACACTGTCCATTTGGGTTTAAATATCTAAGCCTTCTTATTGGCCTCCAGTGGCCTGGAGAATGAAGAGCGTGTCACTGTAAGGTTAGGTTGAGATTATGCGGGCAGTGGGCAAAAAAGCCCCCTCGTGTTTTTTGATCTCGCCACTTGAGATTCAATTTCACGTGACCCTGCCACTTTGAACTGGCCCACGCCTTCATTAACCAGGTCCACCACTTGCCTTTATTGAAACTTGCCCCTCTTAACACAGAATATCCAATTTATGGGAATTTACTAAGTTAGGGTAAAATTATGCGGGCAGTGGGCAATTCAGCCCTCTTGTGCTTTCTGATCTTGCCACTTGAGATTCAATTTCACACGACCCTGCCACTTCAAAATGACCGACGCCTTCACTAACCAAGTCCAACACTCATCCCTGTTGAAATTTACCCCTCTCGACCCGGAGCACTAGGTCTATGGGGATTTAACAAGGGTCAATCAGGGTGTGCTTTGGGTTTGTGGGGCTAAAACCAGAGTTAATCGGGAAGTGCCTAAAATTTATGGGGATGTGCACCCCATCTGGATTAGGTTTAAATTTTAAACCATACAGGCAGTGGGCAATTCAGCCCTCTTGTGCTTTCTGATCTCGCCACCAGAGATTCAGTTTCACACGATCCTGCCACTTTAAACTGGCCCACGCCTTTACCAACCAGGCCCAACACTTATCCCTGTTGATCAGTCAGGGTGTGCTTTAGGTTTGTACGGCTGAAGCCAGAGTTCCTAGGGTTTGTGGGGGTGTATGCCCCTTTTGGACCTTAGGATTAGGTTTAAATTTTAGGCTAGTGGATATATTTAAACTGGCCGACGCCTTCACCAATCAGACCCAACACTTATTCCTGTTGAAATTACCCCTCTTGACACGGGACACTGTCTATGGGGGTTTAGCAAGGGTCAATCAGGATGTGCTTTGGGTTTGTGGGGCTAAAGCCAGGGTTAATCGGGGAGTGAATAGGGTTTGTGGGGGTGTGTACCCCATCTAAACTTTAGTAGGGTTTGTGGGGGTGTGTACCCCATCTAAACTTTAGTAGGGTTTGTGGGGGTGTGTACCCCATCTAAACTTTAAGATTAGGTTTAAGTTTTAAGCTAGTGAATATATATGTTTGACTAGGAGATATTAGAATACAGAATTTTAAATGACAGTATATGAACTGCTATGGCGAATGAGCTAGTATAATAAAGCCAGGTTAATCTGGACCATGCCTTTCATTATCAAGGTCCGACACCAGTTGGTTCAACGAACCGGGTGTGCACTGGGACACATCATCAGTAATGTAACCTCGGATCATCAGGTGTTTCGGGCCTTTAATCACTAGACACCCTACTCGAGGTGGCCCAACAGTGTCAGGCTCAGACACTGC
The DNA here is from genome assembly GCF_048418815.1 of Hemitrygon akajei. Lineage (NCBI taxonomy): Eukaryota > Metazoa > Chordata > Chondrichthyes > Myliobatiformes > Dasyatidae > Hemitrygon > Hemitrygon akajei. Next base: position 43,271 of record NC_133142.1, on the reverse strand, counting down.
CTGTATTCCTCCCAGGGACCAATAATGAGAGGCATGTAATTCTAAGGGTAATGATATTTTTTTAAAAAAATCACTACCTGGCATCTATATGCCAAGGGTTACATGGAAAATAAAACAATAATATTATTACCACTAGTTTTGTGTCTTGGGTCAACCATTTTAACTCCAACAAACTGCCTCCAACAACGCTTGACTCCCGCCTGGGAGACCAAATCCACTTACTCCCATCACTCCGGTCTCCCGGGGAGGTCTCTGAAAAATGCTATCCGGTTAAAACGTCCCTAGCCCGGGACTCCATCTCCACTTTTATTGTGTCCTAAACCTGTCTGACCACTCCAACTGCAGACCCTATCTGTTGCTAGGATACCAAGCAGCCTTACTTATTCAACTCTTAAAGGTACACTGTCCATTTGGGTTTAAATATCTAAGCCTTCTTATTGGCCTCCAGTGGCCTGGAGAATGAAGAGCGTGTCACTGTAAGGTTAGGTTGAGATTATGCGGGCAGTGGGCAAAAAAGCCCCCTCGTGTTTTTTGATCTCGCCACTTGAGATTCAATTTCACGTGACCCTGCCACTTTGAACTGGCCCACGCCTTCATTAACCAGGTCCACCACTTGCCTTTATTGAAACTTGCCCCTCTTAACACAGAATATCCAATTTATGGGAATTTACTAAGTTAGGGTAAAATTATGCGGGCAGTGGGCAATTCAGCCCTCTTGTGCTTTCTGATCTTGCCACTTGAGATTCAATTTCACACGACCCTGCCACTTCAAAATGACCGACGCCTTCACTAACCAAGTCCAACACTCATCCCTGTTGAAATTTACCCCTCTCGACCCGGAGCACTAGGTCTATGGGGATTTAACAAGGGTCAATCAGGGTGTGCTTTGGGTTTGTGGGGCTAAAACCAGAGTTAATCGGGAAGTGCCTAAAATTTATGGGGATGTGCACCCCATCTGGATTAGGTTTAAATTTTAAACCATACAGGCAGTGGGCAATTCAGCCCTCTTGTGCTTTCTGATCTCGCCACCAGAGATTCAGTTTCACACGATCCTGCCACTTTAAACTGGCCCACGCCTTTACCAACCAGGCCCAACACTTATCCCTGTTGATCAGTCAGGGTGTGCTTTAGGTTTGTACGGCTGAAGCCAGAGTTCCTAGGGTTTGTGGGGGTGTATGCCCCTTTTGGACCTTAGGATTAGGTTTAAATTTTAGGCTAGTGGATATATTTAAACTGGCCGACGCCTTCACCAATCAGACCCAACACTTATTCCTGTTGAAATTACCCCTCTTGACACGGGACACTGTCTATGGGGGTTTAGCAAGGGTCAATCAGGATGTGCTTTGGGTTTGTGGGGCTAAAGCCAGGGTTAATCGGGGAGTGAATAGGGTTTGTGGGGGTGTGTACCCCATCTAAACTTTAGTAGGGTTTGTGGGGGTGTGTACCCCATCTAAACTTTAGTAGGGTTTGTGGGGGTGTGTACCCCATCTAAACTTTAAGATTAGGTTTAAGTTTTAAGCTAGTGAATATATATGTTTGACTAGGAGATATTAGAATACAGAATTTTAAATGACAGTATATGAACTGCTATGGCGAATGAGCTAGTATAATAAAGCCAGGTTAATCTGGACCATGCCTTTCATTATCAAGGTCCGACACCAGTTGGTTCAACGAACCGGGTGTGCACTGGGACACATCATCAGTAATGTAACCTCGGATCATCAGGTGTTTCGGGCCTTTAATCACTAGACACCCTACTCGAGGTGGCCCAACAGTGTCAGGCTCAGACACTGCCTGTATTCCTCCCAGGGACCAATAATGAGAGGCATGTAATTCTAAGGGTAATGATATTTTTTTAAAAAAATCACTACCTGGCATCTATATGCCAAGGGTTACATGGAAAATAAAACAATAATATTATTACCACTAGTTTTGTGTCTTGGGTCAACCATTTTAACTCCAACAAACTGCCTCCAACAACGCTTGACTCCCGCCTGGGAGACCAAATCCACTTACTCCCATCACTCCGGTCTCCCGGGGAGGTCTCTGAAAAATGCTATCCGGTTAAAACGTCCCTAGCCCGGGACTCCATCTCCACTTTTATTGTGTCCTAAACCTGTCTGACCACTCCAACTGCAGACCCTATCTGTTGCTAGGATACCAAGCAGCCTTACTTATTCAACTCTTAAAGGTACACTGTCCATTTGGGTTTAAATATCTAAGCCTTCTTATTGGCCTCCAGTGGCCTGGAGAATGAAGAGCGTGTCACTGTAAGGTTAGGTTGAGATTATGCGGGCAGTGGGCAAAAAAGCCCCCTCGTGTTTTTTGATCTCGCCACTTGAGATTCAATTTCACGTGACCCTGCCACTTTGAACTGGCCCACGCCTTCATTAACCAGGTCCACCACTTGCCTTTATTGAAACTTGCCCCTCTTAACACAGAATATCCAATTTATGGGAATTTACTAAGTTAGGGTAAAATTATGCGGGCAGTGGGCAATTCAGCCCTCTTGTGCTTTCTGATCTTGCCACTTGAGATTCAATTTCACACGACCCTGCCACTTCAAAATGACCGACGCCTTCACTAACCAAGTCCAACACTCATCCCTGTTGAAATTTACCCCTCTCGACCCGGAGCACTAGGTCTATGGGGATTTAACAAGGGTCAATCAGGGTGTGCTTTGGGTTTGTGGGGCTAAAACCAGAGTTAATCGGGAAGTGCCTAAAATTTATGGGGATGTGCACCCCATCTGGATTAGGTTTAAATTTTAAACCATACAGGCAGTGGGCAATTCAGCCCTCTTGTGCTTTCTGATCTCGCCACCAGAGATTCAGTTTCACACGATCCTGCCACTTTAAACTGGCCCACGCCTTTACCAACCAGGCCCAACACTTATCCCTGTTGATCAGTCAGGGTGTGCTTTAGGTTTGTACGGCTGAAGCCAGAGTTCCTAGGGTTTGTGGGGGTGTATGCCCCTTTTGGACCTTAGGATTAGGTTTAAATTTTAGGCTAGTGGATATATTTAAACTGGCCGACGCCTTCACCAATCAGACCCAACACTTATTCCTGTTGAAATTACCCCTCTTGACACGGGACACTGTCTATGGGGGTTTAGCAAGGGTCAATCAGGATGTGCTTTGGGTTTGTGGGGCTAAAGCCAGGGTTAATCGGGGAGTGAATAGGGTTTGTGGGGGTGTGTACCCCATCTAAACTTTAGTAGGGTTTGTGGGGGTGTGTACCCCATCTAAACTTTAGTAGGGTTTGTGGGGGTGTGTACCCCATCTAAACTTTAATAGGGTTTATGGGGGTGTATACCCCATCTAAACTTTAAGATTAGGTTTAAGTTTTAAGCTAGTGAATATATATGTTTGACTAGGAGATATTAGAATACAGAATTTTAAATGACAGTATATGAACTGCTATGGCGAATGAGCTAGTATAATAAAGCCAGGTTAATCTGGACCATGCCTTTCATTATCAAGGTCCGACACCAGTTGGTTCAACGAACCGGGTGTGCACTGGGACACATCATCAGTAATGTAACCTCGGATCATCAGGTGTTTCGGGCCTTTAATCACTAGACACCCTACTCGAGGTGGCCCAACAGTGTCAGGCTCAGACACTGCCTGTATTCCTCCCAGGGACCAATAATGAGAGGCATGTAATTCTAAGGGTAATGATATTTTTTTAAAAAAATCACTACCTGGCATCTATATGCCAAGGGTTACATGGAAAATAAAACAATAATATTATTACCACTAGTTTTGTGTCTTGGGTCAACCATTTTAACTCCAACAAACTGCCTCCAACAACGCTTGACTCCCGCCTGGGAGACCAAATCCACTTACTCCCATCACTCCGGTCTCCCGGGGAGGTCTCTGAAAAATGCTATCCGGTTAAAACGTCCCTAGCCCGGGACTCCATCTCCACTTTTATTGTGTCCTAAACCTGTCTGACCACTCCAACTGCAGACCCTATCTGTTGCTAGGATACCAAGCAGCCTTACTTATTCAACTCTTAAAGGTACACTGTCCATTTGGGTTTAAATATCTAAGCCTTCTTATTGGCCTCCAGTGGCCTGGAGAATGAAGAGCGTGTCACTGTAAGGTTAGGTTGAGATTATGCGGGCAGTGGGCAAAAAAGCCCCCTCGTGTTTTTTGATCTCGCCACTTGAGATTCAATTTCACGTGACCCTGCCACTTTGAACTGGCCCACGCCTTCATTAACCAGGTCCACCACTTGCCTTTATTGAAACTTGCCCCTCTTAACACAGAATATCCAATTTATGGGAATTTACTAAGTTAGGGTAAAATTATGCGGGCAGTGGGCAATTCAGCCCTCTTGTGCTTTCTGATCTTGCCACTTGAGATTCAATTTCACACGACCCTGCCACTTCAAAATGACCGACGCCTTCACTAACCAAGTCCAACACTCATCCCTGTTGAAATTTACCCCTCTCGACCCGGAGCACTAGGTCTATGGGGATTTAACAAGGGTCAATCAGGGTGTGCTTTGGGTTTGTGGGGCTAAAACCAGAGTTAATCGGGAAGTGCCTAAAATTTATGGGGATGTGCACCCCATCTGGATTAGGTTTAAATTTTAAACCATACAGGCAGTGGGCAATTCAGCCCTCTTGTGCTTTCTGATCTCGCCACCAGAGATTCAGTTTCACACGATCCTGCCACTTTAAACTGGCCCACGCCTTTACCAACCAGGCCCAACACTTATCCCTGTTGATCAGTCAGGGTGTGCTTTAGGTTTGTACGGCTGAAGCCAGAGTTCCTAGGGTTTGTGGGGGTGTATGCCCCTTTTGGACCTTAGGATTAGGTTTAAATTTTAGGCTAGTGGATATATTTAAACTGGCCGACGCCTTCACCAATCAGACCCAACACTTATTCCTGTTGAAATTACCCCTCTTGACACGGGACACTGTCTATGGGAGTTTAGCAAGGGTCAATCAGGATGTGCTTTGGGTTTGTGGGGCTAAAGCCAGGGTTAATCGGGGAGTGAATAGGGTTTGTGGGGGTGTGTACCCCATCTAAACTTTAGTAGGGTTTGTGGGGGTGTGTACCCCATCTAAACTTTAGTAGGGTTTGTGGGGGTGTGTACCCCATCTAAACTTTAATAGGGTTTATGGGGGTGTATACCCCATCTAAACTTTAAGATTAGGTTTAAGTTTTAAGCTAGTGAATATATATGTTTGACTAGGAGATATTAGAATACAGAATTTTAAATGACAGTATATGAACTGCTATGGCGAATGAGCTAGTATAATAAAGCCAGGTTAATCTGGACCATGCCTTTCATTATCAAGGTCCGACACCAGTTGGTTCAACGAACCGGGTGTGCACTGGGACACATCATCAGTAATGTAACCTCGGATCATCAGGTGTTTCGGGCCTTTAATCACTAGACACCCTACTCGAGGTGGCCCAACAGTGTCAGGCTCAGACACTGCCTGTATTCCTCCCAGGGACCAATAATGAGAGGCATGTAATTCTAAGGGTAATGATATTTTTTTAAAAAAATCACTACCTGGCATCTATATGCCAAGGGTTACATGGAAAATAAAACAATAATATTATTACCACTAGTTTTGTGTCTTGGGTCAACCATTTTAACTCCAACAAACTGCCTCCAACAACGCTTGACTCCCGCCTGGGAGACCAAATCCACTTACTCCCATCACTCCGGTCTCCCGGGGAGGTCTCTGAAAAATGCTATCCGGTTAAAACGTCCCTAGCCCGGGACTCCATCTCCACTTTTATTGTGTCCTAAACCTGTCTGACCACTCCAACTGCAGACCCTATCTGTTGCTAGGATACCAAGCAGCCTTACTTATTCAACTCTTAAAGGTACACTGTCCATTTGGGTTTAAATATCTAAGCCTTCTTATTGGCCTCCAGTGGCCTGGAGAATGAAGAGCGTGTCACTGTAAGGTTAGGTTGAGATTATGCGGGCAGTGGGCAAAAAAGCCCCCTCGTGTTTTTTGATCTCGCCACTTGAGATTCAATTTCACGTGACCCTGCCACTTTGAACTGGCCCACGCCTTCATTAACCAGGTCCACCACTTGCCTTTATTGAAACTTGCCCCTCTTAACACAGAATATCCAATTTATGGGAATTTACTAAGTTAGGGTAAAATTATGCGGGCAGTGGGCAATTCAGCCCTCTTGTGCTTTCTGATCTTGCCACTTGAGATTCAATTTCACACGACCCTGCCACTTCAAAATGACCGACGCCTTCACTAACCAAGTCCAACACTCATCCCTGTTGAAATTTACCCCTCTCGACCCGGAGCACTAGGTCTATGGGGATTTAACAAGGGTCAATCAGGGTGTGCTTTGGGTTTGTGGGGCTAAAACCAGAGTTAATCGGGAAGTGCCTAAAATTTATGGGGATGTGCACCCCATCTGGATTAGGTTTAAATTTTAAACCATACAGGCAGTGGGCAATTCAGCCCTCTTGTGCTTTCTGATCTCGCCACCAGAGATTCAGTTTCACACGATCCTGCCACTTTAAACTGGCCCACGCCTTTACCAACCAGGCCCAACACTTATCCCTGTTGATCAGTCAGGGTGTGCTTTAGGTTTGTACGGCTGAAGCCAGAGTTCCTAGGGTTTGTGGGGGTGTATGCCCCTTTTGGACCTTAGGATTAGGTTTAAATTTTAGGCTAGTGGATATATTTAAACTGGCCGACGCCTTCACCAATCAGACCCAACACTTATTCCTGTTGAAATTACCCCTCTTGACACGGGACACTGTCTATGGGGGTTTAGCAAGGGTCAATCAGGATGTGCTTTGGGTTTGTGGGGCTAAAGCCAGGGTTAATCGGGGAGTGAATAGGGTTTGTGGGGGTGTGTACCCCATCTAAACTTTAGTAGGGTTTGTGGGGGTGTGTACCCCATCTAAACTTTAGTAGGGTTTGTGGGGGTGTGTACCCCATCTAAACTTTAATAGGGTTTATGGGGGTGTATACCCCATCTAAACTTTAAGATTAGGTTTAAGTTTTAAGCTAGTGAATATATATGTTTGACTAGGAGATATTAGAATACAGAATTTTAAATGACAGTATATGAACTGCTATGGCGAATGAGCTAGTATAATAAAGCCAGGTTAATCTGGACCATGCCTTTCATTATCAAGGTCCGACACCAGTTGGTTCAACGAACCGGGTGTGCACTGGGACACATCATCAGTAATGTAACCTCGGATCATCAGGTGTTTCGGGCCTTTAATCACTAGACACCCTACTCGAGGTGGCCCAACAGTGTCAGGCTCAGACACTGCCTGTATTCCTCCCAGGGACCAATAATGAGAGGCATGTAATTCTAAGGGTAATGATATTTTTTTAAAAAAATCACTACCTGGCATCTATATGCCAAGGGTTACATGGAAAATAAAACAATAATATTATTACCACTAGTTTTGTGTCTTGGGTCAACCATTTTAACTCCAACAAACTGCCTCCAACAACGCTTGACTCCCGCCTGGGAGACCAAATCCACTTACTCCCATCACTCCGGTCTCCCGGGGAGGTCTCTGAAAAATGCTATCCGGTTAAAACGTCCCTAGCCCGGGACTCCATCTCCACTTTTATTGTGTCCTAAACCTGTCTGACCACTCCAACTGCAGACCCTATCTGTTGCTAGGATACCAAGCAGCCTTACTTATTCAACTCTTAAAGGTACACTGTCCATTTGGGTTTAAATATCTAAGCCTTCTTATTGGCCTCCAGTGGCCTGGAGAATGAAGAGCGTGTCACTGTAAGGTTAGGTTGAGATTATGCGGGCAGTGGGCAAAAAAGCCCCCTCGTGTTTTTTGATCTCGCCACTTGAGATTCAATTTCACGTGACCCTGCCACTTTGAACTGGCCCACGCCTTCATTAACCAGGTCCACCACTTGCCTTTATTGAAACTTGCCCCTCTTAACACAGAATATCCAATTTATGGGAATTTACTAAGTTAGGGTAAAATTATGCGGGCAGTGGGCAATTCAGCCCTCTTGTGCTTTCTGATCTTGCCACTTGAGATTCAATTTCACACGACCCTGCCACTTCAAAATGACCGACGCCTTCACTAACCAAGTCCAACACTCATCCCTGTTGAAATTTACCCCTCTCGACCCGGAGCACTAGGTCTATGGGGATTTAACAAGGGTCAATCAGGGTGTGCTTTGGGTTTGTGGGGCTAAAACCAGAGTTAATCGGGAAGTGCCTAAAATTTATGGGGATGTGCACCCCATCTGGATTAGGTTTAAATTTTAAACCATACAGGCAGTGGGCAATTCAGCCCTCTTGTGCTTTCTGATCTCGCCACCAGAGATTCAGTTTCACACGATCCTGCCACTTTAAACTGGCCCACGCCTTTACCAACCAGGCCCAACACTTATCCCTGTTGATCAGTCAGGGTGTGCTTTAGGTTTGTACGGCTGAAGCCAGAGTTCCTAGGGTTTGTGGGGGTGTATGCCCCTTTTGGACCTTAGGATTAGGTTTAAATTTTAGGCTAGTGGATATATTTAAACTGGCCGACGCCTTCACCAATCAGACCCAACACTTATTCCTGTTGAAATTACCCCTCTTGACACGGGACACTGTCTATGGGGGTTTAGCAAGGGTCAATCAGGATGTGCTTTGGGTTTGTGGGGCTAAAGCCAGGGTTAATCGGGGAGTGAATAGGGTTTGTGGGGGTGTGTACCCCATCTAAACTTTAGTAGGGTTTGTGGGGGTGTGTACCCCATCTAAACTTTAGTAGGGTTTGTGGGGGTGTATACCCCATCTAAACTTTAAGATTAGGTTTAAGTTTTAAGCTAGTGAATATATATGTTTGACTAGGAGATATTAGAATACAGAATTTTAAATGACAGTATATGAACTGCTATGGCGAATGAGCTAGTATAATAAAGCCAGGTTAATCTGGACCATGCCTTTCATTATCAAGGTCCGACACCAGTTGGTTCAACGAACCGGGTGTGCACTGGGACACATCATCAGTAATGTAACCTCGGATCATCAGGTGTTTCGGGCCTTTAATCACTAGACACCCTACTCGAGGTGGCCCAACAGTGTCAGGCTCAGACACTGCCTGTATTCCTCCCAGGGACCAATAATGAGAGGCATGTAATTCTAAGGGTAATGATATTTTTTTAAAAAAATCACTACCTGGCATCTATATGCCAAGGGTTACATGGAAAATAAAACAATAATATTATTACCACTAGTTTTGTGTCTTGGGTCAACCATTTTAACTCCAACAAACTGCCTCCAACAACGCTTGACTCCCGCCTGGGAGACCAAATCCACTTACTCCCATCACTCCGGTCTCCCGGGGAGGTCTCTGAAAAATGCTATCCGGTTAAAACGTCCCTAGCCCGGGACTCCATCTCCACTTTTATTGTGTCCTAAACCTGTCTGACCACTCCAACTGCAGACCCTATCTGTTGCTAGGATACCAAGCAGCCTTACTTATTCAACTCTTAAAGGTACACTGTCCATTTGGGTTTAAATATCTAAGCCTTCTTATTGGCCTCCAGTGGCCTGGAGAATGAAGAGCGTGTCACTGTAAGGTTAGGTTGAGATTATGCGGGCAGTGGGCAAAAAAGCCCCCTCGTGTTTTTTGATCTCGCCACTTGAGATTCAATTTCACGTGACCCTGCCACTTTGAACTGGCCCACGCCTTCATTAACCAGGTCCACCACTTGCCTTTATTGAAACTTGCCCCTCTTAACACAGAATATCCAATTTATGGGAATTTACTAAGTTAGGGTAAAATTATGCGGGCAGTGGGCAATTCAGCCCTCTTGTGCTTTCTGATCTTGCCACTTGAGATTCAATTTCACACGACCCTGCCACTTCAAAATGACCGACGCCTTCACTAACCAAGTCCAACACTCATCCCTGTTGAAATTTACCCCTCTCGACCCGGAGCACTAGGTCTATGGGGATTTAACAAGGGTCAATCAGGGTGTGCTTTGGGTTTGTGGGGCTAAAACCAGAGTTAATCGGGAAGTGCCTAAAATTTATGGGGATGTGCACCCCATCTGGATTAGGTTTAAATTTTAAACCATACAGGCAGTGGGCAATTCAGCCCTCTTGTGCTTTCTGATCTCGCCACCAGAGATTCAGTTTCACACGATCCTGCCACTTTAAACTGGCCCACGCCTTTACCAACCAGGCCCAACACTTATCCCTGTTGATCAGTCAGGGTGTGCTTTAGGTTTGTACGGCTGAAGCCAGAGTTCCTAGGGTTTGTGGGGGTGTATGCCCCTTTTGGACCTTAGGATTAGGTTTAAATTTTAGGCTAGTGGATATATTTAAACTGGCCGACGCCTTCACCAATCAGACCCAACACTTATTCCTGTTGAAATTACCCCTCTTGACACGGGACACTGTCTATGGGGGTTTAGCAAGGGTCAATCAGGATGTGCTTTGGGTTTGTGGGGCTAAAGCCAGGGTTAATCGGGGAGTGAATAGGGTTTGTGGGGGTGTGTACCCCATCTAAACTTTAGTAGGGTTTGTGGGGGTGTGTACCCCATCTAAACTTTAGTAGGGTTTGTGGGGGTGTATACCCCATCTAAACTTTAAGATTAGGTTTAAGTTTTAAGCTAGTGAATATATATGTTTGACTAGGAGATATTAGAATACAGAATTTTAAATGACAGTATATGAACTGCTATGGCGAATGAGCTAGTATAATAAAGCCAGGTTAATCTGGACCATGCCTTTCATTATCAAGGTCCGACACCACTTGGTTCAACGAACCGGGTGTGCACTGGGACACATCATCAGTAATGTAACCTCGGATCATCAGGTGTTTCGGGCCTTTAATCACTAGACACCCTACTCGAGGTGGCCCAACAGTGTCAGGCTCAGACACTGCCTGTATTCCTCCCAGGGACCAATAATGAGAGGCATGTAATTCTAAGGGTAATGATATTTTTTTTAAAAAAATCACTACCTGGCATCTATATGCCAAGGGTTACATGGAAAATAAAACAATAATATTCTTACCACTAGTTTTGTGTCTTGGGTCAACCATTTTAACTCCAACAAACTGCCTCCAACAACGCTTGACTCCCGCCTGGGAGACCAAATCCACTTACTCCCATTACTCCGGTCTCCCGGGGAGGTCTCTGAAAAATGCTATCCGGTTAAAACATCCCTAGCCCGGGACTCCATCTCCACTTTTATTGTGTCCTAAAACCTGTCTGACCACTCCAACTGCAGACCCTATCTGTTGCTAGGATACCAAGCAGCCTTACCTATTCAACTCTTAAAGGTACACTGTCCATTTGGGTTTAAATATCTAAGCCTTCTTATTGGCCTCCAGTGGCCTGGAGAATGAAGAGCGTGTCACTGTAAGGTTAGGTTGAGATTATGCGGGCAGTGGACAAAAAAGCCCCCTCGTGTTTTTTGATCTCGCCACTTGAGATTCAATTTCACGTGACCCTGCCACTTTGAACTGGCCCACGCCTTCATTAACCAGGTCCACCACTTGCCTTTATTGAAACTTGCCCCTCTTAACACAGAATATCCAGTTTATGGGAATTTACTAAGTTAGGGTGAAATTATGCGGGCAGTGGGCAATTCAGCCCTCTTGTGCTTTCTGATCTTGCCACTTGAGATTCAGTTTCACACGACCCTGCCACTTCAAAATGACCGACGCCTTCACTAACCAAGTCCAACACTCATCCCTGTTGAAATTTACCCCTCTCGACCCGGAGCACTAAGTCTATGGGGATTTAACAAGGGTCAATCAGGGTGTGCTTTGGGTTTGTGGGGCTAAAACCAGAGTTAATCGGGAAGTGCCTAAAATTTATGGGGATGTGCACCCCATCTGGATTAGGTTTAAATTTTAAACCATACAGGCAGTGGGCAATTCAGCCCTCTTGTGCTTTCTGATCTCGCCACCAGAGATTCAGTTTCACACGATCCTGCCACTTTAAACTGGCCCACGCCTTTACCAACCAGGCCCAACACTTATCCCTGTTGATCAGTCAGGGTGTGCTTTAGGTTTGTACGGCTGAAGCCAGAGTTCCTAGGGTTTGTGGGGGTGTATGCCCCTTTTGGACCTTAGGATTAGGTTTAAATTTTAGGCTAGTGGATATATTTAAACTGGCCGACGCCTTCACCAATCAGACCCAACACTTATTCCTGTTGAAATTACCCCTCTTGACACGGGACACTGTCTATGGGAGTTTAGCAAGGGTCAATCAGGATGTGCTTTGGGTTTGTGGGGCTAAAGCCAGGGTTAATCGGGGAGTGAATAGGGTTTGTGGGGGTGTGTACCCCATCTAAACTTTAGTAGGGTTTGTGGGGGTGTGTACCCCATCTAAACTTTAGTAGGGTTTGTGGGGGTGTGTACCCCATCTAAACTTTAGTAGGGTTTGTGGGGGTGTATACCCCATCTAAACTTTAAGATTAGGTTTAAGTTTTAAGCTAGTGAATATATATGTTTGACTAGGAGATATTAGAATACAGAATTTTAAATGACAGTATATGAACTGCTATGGCGAATGAGCTAGTATAATAAAGCCAGGTTAATCTGGACCATGCCTTTCATTATCAAGGTCCGACACCACTTGGTTCAACGAACCGGGTGTGCACTGGGACACATCATCAGTAATGTAACCTCGGATCATCAGGTGTTTCGGGCCTTTAATCACTAGACACCCTACTCGAGGTGGCCCAACAGTGTCAGGCTCAGACACTGCCTGTATTCCTCCCAGGGACCAATAATGAGAGGCATGTAATTCTAAGGGTAATGATATTTTTTTTAAAAAAATCACTACCTGGCGTCTATATGCCAAGGGTTACATGGAAAATAAAACAATAATATTCTTACCACTAGTTTTGTGTCTTGGGTCAACCATTTTAACTCCAACAAACTGCCTCCAACAACGCTTGACTCCCGCCTGGGAGACCAAATCCACTTACTCCCATTACTCCGGTCTCCCGGGGAGGTCTCTGAAAAATGCTATCCGGTTAAAACATCCCTAGCCCGGGACTCCATCTCCACTTTTATTGTGTCCTAAAACCTGTCTGACCACTCCAACTGCAGACCCTATCTGTTGCTAGGATACCAAGCAGCCTTACCTATTCAACTCTTAAAGGTACACTGTCCATTTGGGTTTAAATATCTAAGCCTTCTTATTGGCCTCCAGTGGCCTGGAGAATGAAGAGCGTGTCACTGTAAGGTTAGGTTGAGATTATGCGGGCAGTGGACAAAAAAGCCCCCTCGTGTTTTTTGATCTCGCCACTTGAGATTCAATTTCACGTGACCCTGCCACTTTGAACTGGCCCACGCCTTCATTAACCAGGTCCACCACTTGCCTTTATTGAAACTTGCCCCTCTTAACACAGAATATCCAGTTTATGGGAATTTACTAAGTTAGGGTGAAATTATGCGGGCAGTGGGCAATTCAGCCCTCTTGTGCTTTCTGATCTTGCCACTTGAGATTCAGTTTCACACGACCCTGCCACTTCAAAATGACCGACGCCTTCACTAACCAAGTCCAACACTCATCCCTGTTGAAATTTACCCCTCTCGACCCGGAGCACTAAGTCTATGGGGATTTAACAAGGGTCAATCAGGGTGTGCTTTGGGTTTGTGGGGCTAAAACCAGAGTTAATCGGGAAGTGCCTAAAATTTATGGGGATGTGCACCCCATCTGGATTAGGTATAAATTTTAAACCATACAGGCAGTGGGCAATTCAGCCCTCTTGTGCTTTCTGATCTCGCCACCAGAGATTCAGTTTCACACGATCCTGCCACTTTAAACTGGCCCACGCCTTTACCAACCAGGCCCAACACTTATCCCTGTTGATCAGTCAGGGTGTGCTTTAGGTTTGTACGGCTGAAGCCAGAGTTCCTAGGGTTTGTGGGGGTGTATGCCCCTTTTGGACCTTAGGATTAGGTTTAAATTTTAGGCTAGTGGATATATTTAAACTGGCCGACGCCTTCACCAATCAGACCCAACACTTATTCCTGTTGAAATTACCCCTCTTGACACGGGACACTGTCTATGGGAGTTTAGCAAGGGTCAATCAGGATGTGCTTTGGGTTTGTGGGGCTAAAGCCAGGGTTAATCGGGGAGTGAATAGGGTTTGTGGGGGTGTGTACCCCATCTAAACTTTAGTAGGGTTTGTGGGGGTGTGTACCCCATCTAAACTTTAGTAGGGTTTGTGGGGGTGTGTACCCCATCTAAACTTTAGTAGGGTTTGTGGGGGTGTATACCCCATCTAAACTTTAAGATTAGGTTTAAGTTTTAAGCTAGTGAATATATATGTTTGACTAGGAGATATTAGAATACAGAATTTTAAATGACAGTATATGAACTGCTATGGCGAATGAGCTAGTATAATAAAGCCAGGTTAATCTGGACCATGCCTTTCATTATCAAGGTCCGACACCACTTGGTTCAACGAACCGGGTGTGCACTGGGACACATCATCAGTAATGTAACCTCGGATCATCAGGTGTTTCGGGCCTTTAATCACTAGACACCCTACTCGAGGTGGCCCAACAGTGTCAGGCTCAGACACTGCCTGTATTCCTCCCAGGGACCAATAATGAGAGGCATGTAATTCTAAGGGTAATGATATTTTTTTTAAAAAAATCACTACCTGGCATCTATATGCCAAGGGTTACATGGAAAATAAAACAATAATATTCTTACCACTAGTTTTGTGTCTTGGGTCAACCATTTTAACTCCAACAAACTGCCTCCAACAACGCTTGACTCCCGCCTGGGAGACCAAATCCACTTACTCCCATTACTCCGGTCTCCCGGGGAGGTCTCTGAAAAATGCTATCCGGTTAAAACATCCCTAGCCCGGGACTCCATCTCCACTTTTATTGTGTCCTAAAACCTGTCTGACCACTCCAACTGCAGACCCTATCTGTTGCTAGGATACCAAGCAGCCTTACCTATTCAACTCTTAAAGGTACACTGTCCATTTGGGTTTAAATATCTAAGCCTTCTTATTGGCCTCCAGTGGCCTGGAGAATGAAGAGCGTGTCACTGTAAGGTTAGGTTGAGATTATGCGGGCAGTGGACAAAAAAGCCCCCTCGTGTTTTTTGATCTCGCCACTTGAGATTCAATTTCACGTGACCCTGCCACTTTGAACTGGCCCACGCCTTCATTAACCAGGTCCACCACTTGCCTTTATTGAAACTTGCCCCTCTTAACACAGAATATCCAGTTTATGGGAATTTACTAAGTTAGGGTGAAATTATGCGGGCAGTGGGCAATTCAGCCCTCTTGTGCTTTCTGATCTTGCCACTTGAGATTCAGTTTCACACGACCCTGCCACTTCAAAATGACCGACGCCTTCACTAACCAAGTCCAACACTCATCCCTGTTGAAATTTACCCCTCTCGACCCGGAGCACTAAGTCTATGGGGATTTAACAAGGGTCAATCAGGGTGTGCTTTGGGTTTGTGGGGCTAAAACCAGAGTTAATCGGGAAGTGCCTAAAATTTATGGGGATGTGCACCCCATCTGGATTAGGTTTAAATTTTAAACCATACAGGCAGTGGGCAATTCAGCCCTCTTGTGCTTTCTGATCTCGCCACCAGAGATTCAGTTTCACACGATCCTGCCACTTTAAACTGGCCCACGCCTTTACCAACCAGGCCCAACACTTATCCCTGTTGATCAGTCAGGGTGTGCTTTAGGTTTGTACGGCTGAAGCCAGAGTTAATCGGGAAATGCCTAGGGTTTGTGGGGGTGTATGCCCCTTTTGGACCTTAGGATTAGGTTTAAATTTTAGGCTAGTGGATATATTTAAACTGGCCGACGCCTTCACCAATCAGACCCAACACTTATTCCTGTTGAAATTACCCCTCTTGACACGGGACACTGTCTATGGGGGTTTAGCAAGGGTCAATCAGGATGTGCTTTGGGTTTGTGGGGCTAAAGCCAGGGTTAATCGGGGAGTGAATAGGGTTTGTGGGGGTGTGTACCCCATCTAAACTTTAGTAGGGTTTGTGGGGGTGTGTACCCCATCTAAACTTTAGTAGGGTTTGTGGGGGTGTGTACCCCATCTAAACTTTAGTAGGGTTTGTGGGGGTGTATACCCCATCTAAACTTTAAGATTAGGTTTAAGTTTTAAGCTAGTGAATATATATGTTTGACTAGGAGATATTAGAATACAGAATTTTAAATGACAGTACATGAACTGCTATGGCGAATGAGCTAATATAATAAGGCCAGGTTAATCTGGACCATGCCTTTCATTATCAAGGTCCGACACCACTTGGTTCAACGAACCGGGTGTGCACTGGGACACATCATCAGTAATGTAACCTCGGATCATCAGGTGTTTCGGGCCTTTAATCACTAGACACCCTACTCGAGGTGGCCCAACGGTGTCAGGCTCAGACACTGCCTGTATTCCTCCCAGGGACCAATAATGAGAGGCATGTAATTCTAAGGGTAATGATATTTTTTTTTAAAAATCACTACCTGGCATCTATATGCCAAGGGTTACATGGAAAATAAAACAATAATATTCTTACCACTAGTTTTGTGTCTTGGGTCAACCATTTTAACTCCAACAAACTGCCTCCAACAACGCTTGACTCCCGCCTGGGAGACCAAATCCACTTACTCCCATCACTCCGGTCTCCCGGGGAGGTCTCTGAAAAATGCTATCCGGTTAAAACATCCCTAGCCCGGGACTCCATCTCCACTTTTATTGTGTCCTAAAACCTGTCTGACCACTCCAACTGCAGACCCTATCTGTTGCTAGGATACCAAGCAGCCTTACCTATTCAACTCTTAAAGGTACACTGTCCATTTGGGTTTAAATATCTAAGCCTTCTTATTGGCCTCCAGTGGCCTGGAGAATGAAGAGCGTGTCACTGTAAGGTTAGGTTGAGATTATGCGGGCAGTGGGCAAAAAAGCCCCCTCGTGTTTTTTGATCTCGCCACTTGAGATTCAATTTCACGTGACCCTGCCACTTTGAACTGGCCCACGCCTTCATTAACCAGGTCCACCACTTGCCTTTATTGAAACTTGCCCCTCTTAACACAGAATATCCAATTTATAGGAATTTACTAAGTTAGGGTGAAATTATGCGGGCAGTGGGCAATTCAGCCCTCTTGTGCTTTCTGATCTTGCCACTTGAGATTCAGTTTCACACGACCCTGCCACTTCAAAATGACCGACGCCTTCACTAACCAAGTCCAACACTCATCCCTGTTGAAATTTACCCCTCTCGACCCGGAGCACTAAGTCTATGGGGATTTAACAAGGGTCAATCAGGGTGTGCTTTGGGTTTGTGGGGCTAAAACCAGAGTTAATCGGGAAGTGCCTAAAATTTATGGGGATGTACACCCCATCTGGATTAGGTTTAAATTTTAAACCATACAGGCAGTGGGCAATTCAGCCCTCTTGTGCTTTCTGATCTCGCCACCAGAGATTCAGTTTCACACGATCCTGCCACTTTAAACTGGCCCACGCCTTTACCAACCAGGCCCAACACTTATCCCTGTTGATCAGTCAGGGTGTGCTTTAGGTTTGTACGGCTGAAGCCAGAGTTAATCGGGAAATGCCTAGGGTTTGTGGGGGTGTATGCCCCTTTTGGACCTTAGGATTAGGTTTAAATTTTAGGCTAGTGGATATATTTAAACTGGCCGACGCCTTCACCAATCAGACCCAACACTTATTCCTGTTGAAATTACCCCTCTTGACACGGGACACTGTCTATGGGGGTTTAGCAAGGGTCAATCAGGATGTGCTTTGGGTTTGTGGGGCTAAAGCCAGGGTTAATCGGGGAGTGAATAGGGTTTGTGGGGGTGTGTACCCCATCTAAACTTTAGTAGGGTTTGTGGGGGTGTGTACCCCATCTAAACTTTAGTAGGGTTTGTGGGGGTGTGTACCCCATCTAAACTTTAGTAGGGTTTGTGGGGGTGTATACCCCATCTAAACTTTAAGATTAGGTTTAAGTTTTAAGCTAGTGAATATATATGTTTGACTAGGAGATATTAGAATACAGAATTTTAAATGACAGTACATGAACTGCTATGGCGAATGAGCTAATATAATAAGGCCAGGTTAATCTG
The DNA here is from genome assembly GCF_048418815.1 of Hemitrygon akajei. Lineage (NCBI taxonomy): Eukaryota > Metazoa > Chordata > Chondrichthyes > Myliobatiformes > Dasyatidae > Hemitrygon > Hemitrygon akajei. The sequence continues at coordinate 25,200 of NC_133142.1, read as the reverse complement.
GACCATGCCTTTCATTATCAAGGTCCGACACCACTTGGTTCAACGAACCGGGTGTGCACTGGGACACATCATCAGTAATGTAACCTCGGATCATCAGGTGTTTCGGGCCTTTAATCACTAGACACCCTACTCGAGGTGGCCCAACAGTGTCAGGCTCAGACACTGCCTGTATTCCTCCCAGGGACCAATAATGAGAGGCATGTAATTCTAAGGGTAATGATATTTTTTTAAAAAAATCACTACCTGGCATCTATATGCCAAGGGTTACATGGAAAATAAAACAATAATATTCTTACCACTAGTTTTGTGTCTTGGGTCAACCATTTTAACTCCAACAAACTGCCTCCAACAACGCTTGACTCCCGCCTGGGAGACCAAATCCACTTACTCCCATCACTCCGGTCTCCCGGGGAGGTCTCTGAAAAATGCTATCCGGTTAAAACATCCCTAGCCCGGGACTCCATCTCCACTTTTATTGTGTCCTAAAACCTGTCTGACCACTCCAACTGCAGACCCTATCTGTTGCTAGGATACCAAGCAGCCTTACCTATTCAACTCTTAAAGGTACACTGTCCATTTGGGTTTAAATATCTAAGCCTTCTTATTGGCCTCCAGTGGCCTGGAGAATGAAGAGCGTGTCACTGTAAGGTTAGGTTGAGATTATGCGGGCAGTGGGCAAAAAAGCCCCCTCGTGTTTTTTGATCTCGCCACTTGAGATTCAATTTCACGTGACCCTGCCACTTTGAACTGGCCCACGCCTTCATTAACCAGGTCCACCACTTGCCTTTATTGAAACTTGCCCCTCTTAACACAGAATATCCAATTTATAGGAATTTACTAAGTTAGGGTGAAATTATGCGGGCAGTGGGCAATTCAGCCCTCTTGTGCTTTCTGATCTTGCCACTTGAGATTCAGTTTCACACGACCCTGCCACTTCAAAATGACCGACGCCTTCACTAACCAAGTCCAACACTCATCCCTGTTGAAATTTACCCCTCTCGACCCGGAGCACTAAGTCTATGGGGATTTAACAAGGGTCAATCAGGGTGTGCTTTGGGTTTGTGGGGCTAAAACCAGAGTTAATCGGGAAGTGCCTAAAATTTATGGGGATGTACACCCCATCTGGATTAGGTTTAAATTTTAAACCATACAGGCAGTGGGCAATTCAGCCCTCTTGTGCTTTCTGATCTCGCCACCAGAGATTCAGTTTCACACGATCCTGCCACTTTAAACTGGCCCACGCCTTTACCAACCAGGCCCAACACTTATCCCTGTTGATCAGTCAGGGTGTGCTTTAGGTTTGTACGGCTGAAGCCAGAGTTAATCGGGAAATGCCTAGGGTTTGTGGGGGTGTATGCCCCTTTTGGACCTTAGGATTAGGTTTAAATTTTAGGCTAGTGGATATATTTAAACTGGCCGACGCCTTCACCAATCAGACCCAACACTTATTCCTGTTGAAATTACCCCTCTTGACACGGGACACTGTCTATGGGGGTTTAGCAAGGGTCAATCAGGATGTGCTTTGGGTTTGTGGGGCTAAAGCCAGGGTTAATCGGGGAGTGAATAGGGTTTGTGGGGGTGTGTACCCCATCTAAACTTTAGTAGGGTTTGTGGGGGTGTGTACCCCATCTAAACTTTAGTAGGGTTTGTGGGGGTGTGTACCCCATCTAAACTTTAGTAGGGTTTGTGGGGGTGTATACCCCATCTAAACTTTAAGATTAGGTTTAAGTTTTAAGCTAGTGAATATATATGTTTGACTAGGAGATATTAGAATACAGAATTTTAAATGACAGTACATGAACTGCTATGGCGAATGAGCTAATATAATAAGGCCAGGTTAATCTGGACCATGCCTTTCATTATCAAGGTCCGACACCACTTGGTTCAACGAACCGGGTGTGCACTGGGACACATCATCAGTAATGTAACCTCGGATCATCAGGTGTTTCGGGCCTTTAATCACTAGACACCCTACTCGAGGTGGCCCAACGGTGTCAGGCTCAGACACTGCCTGTATTCCTCCCAGGGACCAATAATGAGAGGCATGTAATTCTAAGGGTAATGATATTTTTTTAAAAAAATCACTACCTGGCATCTATATGCCAAGGGTTACATGGAAAATAAAACAATAATATTCTTACCACTAGTTTTGTGTCTTGGGTCAACCATTTTAACTCCAACAAACTGCCTCCAACAACGCTTGACTCCCGCCTGGGAGACCAAATCCACTTACTCCCATCACTCCGGTCTCCCGGGGAGGTCTCTGAAAAATGCTATCCGGTTAAAACATCCCTAGCCCGGGACTCCATCTCCACTTTTATTGTGTCCTAAAACCTGTCTGACCACTCCAACTGCAGACCCTATCTGTTGCTAGGATACCAAGCAGCCTTACCTATTCAACTCTTAAAGGTACACTGTCCATTTGGGTTTAAATATCTAAGCCTTCTTATTGGCCTCCAGTGGCCTGGAGAATGAAGAGCGTGTCACTGTAAGGTTAGGTTGAGATTATGCGGGCAGTGGGCAAAAAAGCCCCCTCGTGTTTTTTGATCTCGCCACTTGAGATTCAATTTCACGTGACCCTGCCACTTTGAACTGGCCCACGCCTTCATTAACCAGGTCCACCACTTGCCTTTATTGAAACTTGCCCCTCTTAACACAGAATATCCAATTTATAGGAATTTACTAAGTTAGGGTGAAATTATGCGGGCAGTGGGCAATTCAGCCCTCTTGTGCTTTCTGATCTTGCCACTTGAGATTCAGTTTCACACGACCCTGCCACTTCAAAATGACCGACGCCTTCACTAACCAAGTCCAACACTCATCCCTGTTGAAATTTACCCCTCTCGACCCGGAGCACTAAGTCTATGGGGATTTAACAAGGGTCAATCAGGGTGTGCTTTGGGTTTGTGGGGCTAAAACCAGAGTTAATCGGGAAGTGCCTAAAATTTATGGGGATGTACACCCCATCTGGATTAGGTTTAAATTTTAAACCATACAGGCAGTGGGCAATTCAGCCCTCTTGTGCTTTCTGATCTCGCCACCAGAGATTCAGTTTCACACGATCCTGCCACTTTAAACTGGCCCACGCCTTTACCAACCAGGCCCAACACTTATCCCTGTTGATCAGTCAGGGTGTGCTTTAGGTTTGTACGGCTGAAGCCAGAGTTAATCGGGAAATGCCTAGGGTTTGTGGGGGTGTATGCCCCTTTTGGACCTTAGGATTAGGTTTAAATTTTAGGCTAGTGGATATATTTAAACTGGCCGACGCCTTCACCAATCAGACCCAACACTTATTCCTGTTGAAATTACCCCTCTTGACACGGGACACTGTCTATGGGAGTTTAGCAAGGGTCAATCAGGATGTGCTTTGGGTTTGTGGGGCTAAAGCCAGGGTTAATCGGGGAGTGAATAGGGTTTGTGGGGGTGTGTACCCCATCTAAACTTTAGTAGGGTTTGTGGGGGTGTGTACCCCATCTAAACTTTAGTAGGGTTTGTGGGGGTGTGTACCCCATCTAAACTTTAGTAGGGTTTGTGGGGGTGTATACCCCATCTAAACTTTAAGATTAGGTTTAAGTTTTAAGCTAGTGAATATATATGTTTGACTAGGAGATATTAGAATACAGAATTTTAAATGACAGTACATGAACTGCTATGGCGAATGAGCTAATATAATAAGGCCAGGTTAATCTGGACCATGCCTTTCATTATCAAGGTCCGACACCACTTGGTTCAACGAACCGGGTGTGCACTGGGACACATCATCAGTAATGTAACCTCGGATCATCAGGTGTTTCGGGCCTTTAATCACTAGACACCCTACTCGAGGTGGCCCAACGGTGTCAGGCTCAGACACTGCCTGTATTCCTCCCAGGGACCAATAATGAGAGGCATGTAATTCTAAGGGTAATGATATTTTTTTAAAAAAATCACTACCTGGCATCTATATGCCAAGGGTTACATGGAAAATAAAACAATAATATTCTTACCACTAGTTTTGTGTCTTGGGTCAACCATTTTAACTCCAACAAACTGCCTCCAACAACGCTTGACTCCCGCCTGGGAGACCAAATCCACTTACTCCCATCACTCCGGTCTCCCGGGGAGGTCTCTGAAAAATGCTATCCGGTTAAAACATCCCTAGCCCGGGACTCCATCTCCACTTTTATTGTGTCCTAAAACCTGTCTGACCACTCCAACTGCAGACCCTATCTGTTGCTAGGATACCAAGCAGCCTTACCTATTCAACTCTTAAAGGTACACTGTCCATTTGGGTTTAAATATCTAAGCCTTCTTATTGGCCTCCAGTGGCCTGGAGAATGAAGAGCGTGTCACTGTAAGGTTAGGTTGAGATTATGCGGGCAGTGGGCAAAAAAGCCCCCTCGTGTTTTTTGATCTCGCCACTTGAGATTCAATTTCACGTGACCCTGCCACTTTGAACTGGCCCACGCCTTCATTAACCAGGTCCACCACTTGCCTTTATTGAAACTTGCCCCTCTTAACACAGAATATCCAATTTATAGGAATTTACTAAGTTAGGGTGAAATTATGCGGGCAGTGGGCAATTCAGCCCTCTTGTGCTTTCTGATCTTGCCACTTGAGATTCAGTTTCACACGACCCTGCCACTTCAAAATGACCGACGCCTTCACTAACCAAGTCCAACACTCATCCCTGTTGAAATTTACCCCTCTCGACCCGGAGCACTAAGTCTATGGGGATTTAACAAGGGTCAATCAGGGTGTGCTTTGGGTTTGTGGGGCTAAAACCAGAGTTAATCGGGAAGTGCCTAAAATTTATGGGGATGTACACCCCATCTGGATTAGGTTTAAATTTTAAACCATACAGGCAGTGGGCAATTCAGCCCTCTTGTGCTTTCTGATCTCGCCACCAGAGATTCAGTTTCACACGATCCTGCCACTTTAAACTGGCCCACGCCTTTACCAACCAGGCCCAACACTTATCCCTGTTGATCAGTCAGGGTGTGCTTTAGGTTTGTACGGCTGAAGCCAGAGTTAATCGGGAAATGCCTAGGGTTTGTGGGGGTGTATGCCCCTTTTGGACCTTAGGATTAGGTTTAAATTTTAGGCTAGTGGATATATTTAAACTGGCCGACGCCTTCACCAATCAGACCCAACACTTATTCCTGTTGAAATTACCCCTCTTGACACGGGACACTGTCTATGGGGGTTTAGCAAGGGTCAATCAGGATGTGCTTTGGGTTTGTGGGGCTAAAGCCAGGGTTAATCGGGGAGTGAATAGGGTTTGTGGGGGTGTGTACCCCATCTAAACTTTAGTAGGGTTTGTGGGGGTGTGTACCCCATCTAAACTTTAGTAGGGTTTGTGGGGGTGTGTACCCCATCTAAACTTTAGTAGGGTTTGTGGGGGTGTATACCCCATCTAAACTTTAAGATTAGGTTTAAGTTTTAAGCTAGTGAATATATATGTTTGACTAGGAGATATTAGAATACAGAATTTTAAATGACAGTACATGAACTGCTATGGCGAATGAGCTAATATAATAAGGCCAGGTTAATCTGGACCATGCCTTTCATTATCAAGGTCCGACACCACTTGGTTCAACGAACCGGGTGTGCACTGGGACACATCATCAGTAATGTAACCTCGGATCATCAGGTGTTTCGGGCCTTTAATCACTAGACACCCTACTCGAGGTGGCCCAACGGTGTCAGGCTCAGACACTGCCTGTATTCCTCCCAGGGACCAATAATGAGAGGCATGTAATTCTAAGGGTAATGATATTTTTTTAAAAAAATCACTACCTGGCATCTATATGCCAAGGGTTACATGGAAAATAAAACAATAATATTCTTACCACTAGTTTTGTGTCTTGGGTCAACCATTTTAACTCCAACAAACTGCCTCCAACAACGCTTGACTCCCGCCTGGGAGACCAAATCCACTTACTCCCATCACTCCGGTCTCCCGGGGAGGTCTCTGAAAAATGCTATCCGGTTAAAACATCCCTAGCCCGGGACTCCATCTCCACTTTTATTGTGTCCTAAAACCTGTCTGACCACTCCAACTGCAGACCCTATCTGTTGCTAGGATACCAAGCAGCCTTACCTATTCAACTCTTAAAGGTACACTGTCCATTTGGGTTTAAATATCTAAGCCTTCTTATTGGCCTCCAGTGGCCTGGAGAATGAAGAGCGTGTCACTGTAAGGTTAGGTTGAGATTATGCGGGCAGTGGGCAAAAAAGCCCCCTCGTGTTTTTTGATCTCGCCACTTGAGATTCAATTTCACGTGACCCTGCCACTTTGAACTGGCCCACGCCTTCATTAACCAGGTCCACCACTTGCCTTTATTGAAACTTGCCCCTCTTAACACAGAATATCCAATTTATAGGAATTTACTAAGTTAGGGTGAAATTATGCGGGCAGTGGGCAATTCAGCCCTCTTGTGCTTTCTGATCTTGCCACTTGAGATTCAGTTTCACACGACCCTGCCACTTCAAAATGACCGACGCCTTCACTAACCAAGTCCAACACTCATCCCTGTTGAAATTTACCCCTCTCGACCCGGAGCACTAAGTCTATGGGGATTTAACAAGGGTCAATCAGGGTGTGCTTTGGGTTTGTGGGGCTAAAACCAGAGTTAATCGGGAAGTGCCTAAAATTTATGGGGATGTACACCCCATCTGGATTAGGTTTAAATTTTAAACCATACAGGCAGTGGGCAATTCAGCCCTCTTGTGCTTTCTGATCTCGCCACCAGAGATTCAGTTTCACACGATCCTGCCACTTTAAACTGGCCCACGCCTTTACCAACCAGGCCCAACACTTATCCCTGTTGATCAGTCAGGGTGTGCTTTAGGTTTGTACGGCTGAAGCCAGAGTTAATCGGGAAATGCCTAGGGTTTGTGGGGGTGTATGCCCCTTTTGGACCTTAGGATTAGGTTTAAATTTTAGGCTAGTGGATATATTTAAACTGGCCGACGCCTTCACCAATCAGACCCAACACTTATTCCTGTTGAAATTACCCCTCTTGACACGGGACACTGTCTATGGGGGTTTAGCAAGGGTCAATCAGGATGTGCTTTGGGTTTGTGGGGCTAAAGCCAGGGTTAATCGGGGAGTGAATAGGGTTTGTGGGGGTGTGTACCCCATCTAAACTTTAGTAGGGTTTGTGGGGGTGTGTACCCCATCTAAACTTTAGTAGGGTTTGTGGGGGTGTGTACCCCATCTAAACTTTAGTAGGGTTTGTGGGGGTGTATACCCCATCTAAACTTTAAGATTAGGTTTAAGTTTTAAGCTAGTGAATATATATGTTTGACTAGGAGATATTAGAATACAGAATTTTAAATGACAGTACATGAACTGCTATGGCGAATGAGCTAATATAATAAGGCCAGGTTAATCTGGACCATGCCTTTCATTATCAAGGTCCGACACCACTTGGTTCAACGAACCGGGTGTGCACTGGGACACATCATCAGTAATGTAACCTCGGATCATCAGGTGTTTCGGGCCTTTAATCACTAGACACCCTACTCGAGGTGGCCCAACGGTGTCAGGCTCAGACACTGCCTGTATTCCTCCCAGGGACCAATAATGAGAGGCATGTAATTCTAAGGGTAATGATATTTTTTTAAAAAAATCACTACCTGGCATCTATATGCCAAGGGTTACATGGAAAATAAAACAATAATATTCTTACCACTAGTTTTGTGTCTTGGGTCAACCATTTTAACTCCAACAAACTGCCTCCAACAACGCTTGACTCCCGCCTGGGAGACCAAATCCACTTACTCCCATCACTCCGGTCTCCCGGGGAGGTCTCTGAAAAATGCTATCCGGTTAAAACATCCCTAGCCCGGGACTCCATCTCCACTTTTATTGTGTCCTAAAACCTGTCTGACCACTCCAACTGCAGACCCTATCTGTTGCTAGGATACCAAGCAGCCTTACCTATTCAACTCTTAAAGGTACACTGTCCATTTGGGTTTAAATATCTAAGCCTTCTTATTGGCCTCCAGTGGCCTGGAGAATGAAGAGCGTGTCACTGTAAGGTTAGGTTGAGATTATGCGGGCAGTGGGCAAAAAAGCCCCCTCGTGTTTTTTGATCTCGCCACTTGAGATTCAATTTCACGTGACCCTGCCACTTTGAACTGGCCCACGCCTTCATTAACCAGGTCCACCACTTGCCTTTATTGAAACTTGCCCCTCTTAACACAGAATATCCAATTTATAGGAATTTACTAAGTTAGGGTGAAATTATGCGGGCAGTGGGCAATTCAGCCCTCTTGTGCTTTCTGATCTTGCCACTTGAGATTCAGTTTCACACGACCCTGCCACTTCAAAATGACCGACGCCTTCACTAACCAAGTCCAACACTCATCCCTGTTGAAATTTACCCCTCTCGACCCGGAGCACTAAGTCTATGGGGATTTAACAAGGGTCAATCAGGGTGTGCTTTGGGTTTGTGGGGCTAAAACCAGAGTTAATCGGGAAGTGCCTAAAATTTATGGGGATGTACACCCCATCTGGATTAGGTTTAAATTTTAAACCATACAGGCAGTGGGCAATTCAGCCCTCTTGTGCTTTCTGATCTCGCCACCAGAGATTCAGTTTCACACGATCCTGCCACTTTAAACTGGCCCACGCCTTTACCAACCAGGCCCAACACTTATCCCTGTTGATCAGTCAGGGTGTGCTTTAGGTTTGTACGGCTGAAGCCAGAGTTAATCGGGAAATGCCTAGGGTTTGTGGGGGTGTATGCCCCTTTTGGACCTTAGGATTAGGTTTAAATTTTAGGCTAGTGGATATATTTAAACTGGCCGACGCCTTCACCAATCAGACCCAACACTTATTCCTGTTGAAATTACCCCTCTTGACACGGGACACTGTCTATGGGGGTTTAGCAAGGGTCAATCAGGATGTGCTTTGGGTTTGTGGGGCTAAAGCCAGGGTTAATCGGGGAGTGAATAGGGTTTGTGGGGGTGTGTACCCCATCTAAACTTTAGTAGGGTTTGTGGGGGTGTGTACCCCATCTAAACTTTAGTAGGGTTTGTGGGGGTGTGTACCCCATCTAAACTTTAGTAGGGTTTGTGGGGGTGTATACCCCATCTAAACTTTAAGATTAGGTTTAAGTTTTAAGCTAGTGAATATATATGTTTGACTAGGAGATATTAGAATACAGAATTTTAAATGACAGTACATGAACTGCTATGGCGAATGAGCTAATATAATAAGGCCAGGTTAATCTGGACCATGCCTTTCATTATCAAGGTCCGACACCACTTGGTTCAACGAACCGGGTGTGCACTGGGACACATCATCAGTAATGTAACCTCGGATCATCAGGTGTTTCGGGCCTTTAATCACTAGACACCCTACTCGAGGTGGCCCAACGGTGTCAGGCTCAGACACTGCCTGTATTCCTCCCAGGGACCAATAATGAGAGGCATGTAATTCTAAGGGTAATGATATTTTTTTAAAAAAATCACTACCTGGCATCTATATGCCAAGGGTTACATGGAAAATAAAACAATAATATTCTTACCACTAGTTTTGTGTCTTGGGTCAACCATTTTAACTCCAACAAACTGCCTCCAACAACGCTTGACTCCCGCCTGGGAGACCAAATCCACTTACTCCCATCACTCCGGTCTCCCGGGGAGGTCTCTGAAAAATGCTATCCGGTTAAAACATCCCTAGCCCGGGACTCCATCTCCACTTTTATTGTGTCCTAAAACCTGTCTGACCACTCCAACTGCAGACCCTATCTGTTGCTAGGATACCAAGCAGCCTTACCTATTCAACTCTTAAAGGTACACTGTCCATTTGGGTTTAAATATCTAAGCCTTCTTATTGGCCTCCAGTGGCCTGGAGAATGAAGAGCGTGTCACTGTAAGGTTAGGTTGAGATTATGCGGGCAGTGGGCAAAAAAGCCCCCTCGTGTTTTTTGATCTCGCCACTTGAGATTCAATTTCACGTGACCCTGCCACTTTGAACTGGCCCACGCCTTCATTAACCAGGTCCACCACTTGCCTTTATTAGGGTTAGGGTTAGGGTTAGGGTTAGGGTTAGGGTTAGGGTTAGGGTTAGGGTTAGGGTTAGGGTTAGGGTTAGGGTTAGGGTTAGGGTTAGGGTTAGGGTTAGGGTTAGGGCCCCGCATTAGGGTTAGGGTTAGGGTTAGGGTTAGGGTTAGGGTTAGGGTTAGGGTTAGGGTTAGGGTTAGGGTTAGGGTTTAGGGTTAGGGTTAGGGTTAGGGTTAGGGTTAGGGTTAGGGTTAGGGTTAGGGTTAGGGTTAGGGTTAGGGTTAGGGTTAGGGTTAGGGTTAGGGTTAGGGTTAGGGTTAGGGTTAGGGCCCCCGCATTAGGGTTAGGGTTAGGGTTAGGGTTAGGGTTAGGGTTAGGGTTAGGGTTAGGGTTAGGGTTAGGGCCCGCATTAGGGTTAGGGCCCCCCGCAAATTAGGGTTAGGGTTAGGGTTAGGGTTAGGGTTAGGGTTAGGGTTAGGGTTAGGGTTAGGGTTAGGGTTAGGGTTAGGGTTAGGGTTAGGGTTAGGGTTAGGGTTAGGGTTAGGGTTAGGTTGAGATTATGCGGGCAGTGGGCAAAAAAGCCCCCTCGTGTTTTTTGATCTCGCCACTTGAGATTCAATTTCACGTGACCCTGCCACTTTGAACTGGCCCACGCCTTCATTAACCAGGTCCACCACTTGCCTTTATTGAAACTTGCCCCTCTTAACACAGAATATCCAATTTATGGGAATTTACTAAGTTAGGGTGAAATTATGCGGGCAGTGGGCAATTCAGCCCTCTTGTGCTTTCTGATCTTGCCACTTGAGATTCAGTTTCACACGACCCTGCCACTTCAAAATGACCGACGCCTTCACTAACCAAGTCCAACACTCATCCCTGTTGAAATTTACCCCTCTCGACCCGGAGCACTAAGTCTATGGGGATTGAACAAGGGTCAATCAGGGTGTGCTTTGGGTTTGTGGGGCTAAAACCAGAGTTAATCGGGAAGTGCCTAAAATTTATGGGGATGTGCACCCCATCTGGATTAGGTTTAAATTTTAAACCATACAGGCAGTGGGCAATTCAGCCCTCTTGTGCTTTCTGATCTCGCCACCAGAGATTCAGTTTCACACGATCCTGCCACTTTAAACTGGCCCACGCCTTTACCAACCAGGCCCAACACTTATCCCTGTTGATCAGTCAGGGTGTGCTTTAGGTTTGTACGGCTGAAGCCAGAGTTCCTAGGGTTTGTGGGGGTGTATGCCCCTTTTGGACCCTAGGATTAGGTTTAAATTTTAGGCTAGTGGATATATTTAAACTGGCCGACGCCTTCACCAATCAGACCCAACACTTATTCCTGTTGAAATTACCCCTCTTGACACGGGACACTGTCTATGGGAGTTTAGCAAGGGTCAATCAGGATGTGCTTTGGGTTTGTGGGGCTAAAGCCAGGGTTAATCGGGGAGTGAATAGGGTTTATGGGGGTGTGTACCCCATCTAAACTTTAGTAGGGTTTATGGGGGTGTGTACCCCATCTAAACTTTAGTAGGGTTTGTGGGGGTGTGTACCCCATCTAAACTTTAGTAGGGTTTGTGGGGGTGTATACCCCATCTAAACTTTAAGATTAGGTTTAAGTTTTAAGCTAGTGAATATATATGTTTGACTAGGAGATATTAGAATACAGAATTTTAAATGACAGTATATGAACTGCTATGGCGAATGAACTAGTATAATAAAGCCAGGTTAATCTGGACCATGCCTTTCATTATCAAGGTCCGACACCACTTGGTTCAACGAACCGGGTGTGCACTGGGACACATCATCAGTAATGTAACCTCGGATCATCAGGTGTTTCGGGCCTTTAATCACTAGACACCCTACTCGAGGTGGCCCAACAGTGTCAGGCTCAGACACTGCCTGTATTCCTCCCAGGGACCAATAATGAGAGGCATGTAATTCTAAGGGTAATGATATTTTTTTAAAAAAATCACTACCTGGCATCTATATGCCAAGGGTTACATGGAAAATAAAACAATAATATTCTTACCACTAGTTTTGTGTCTTGGGTCAACCATTTTAACTCCAACAAACTGCCTCCAACAACGCTTGACTCCCGCCTGGGAGACCAAATCCACTTACTCCCATCACTCCGGTCTCCCGGGGAGGTCTCTGAAAAATGCTATCCGGTTAAAACATCCCTAGCCCGGGACTCCATCTCCACTTTTATTGTGTCCTAAAACCTGTCTGACCACTCCAACTGCAGACCCTATCTGTTGCTAGGATACCAAGCAGCCTTACCTATTCAACTCTTAAAGGTACACTGTCCATTTGGGTTTAAATATCTAAGCCTTCTTATTGGCCTCCAGTGGCCTGGAGAATGAAGAGCGTGTCACTGTAAGGTTAGGTTGAGATTATGCGGGCAGTGGGCAAAAAAGCCCCCTCGTGTTTTTTGATCTCGCCACTTGAGATTCAATTTCACGTGACCCTGCCACTTTGAACTGGCCCACGCCTTCATTAACCAGGTCCACCACTTGCCTTTATTGAAACTTGCCCCTCTTAACACAGAATATCCAATTTATGGGAATTTACTAAGTTAGGGTGAAATTATGCGGGCAGTGGGCAATTCAGCCCTCTTGTGCTTTCTGATCTTGCCACTTGAGATTCAGTTTCACACGACCCTGCCACTTCAAAATGACCGACGCCTTCACTAACCAAGTCCAACACTCATCCCTGTTGAAATTTACCCCTCTCGACCCGGAGCACTAAGTCTATGGGGATTGAACAAGGGTCAATCAGGGTGTGCTTTGGGTTTGTGGGGCTAAAACCAGAGTTAATCGGGAAGTGCCTAAAATTTATGGGGATGTGCACCCCATCTGGATTAGGTTTAAATTTTAAACCATACAGGCAGTGGGCAATTCAGCCCTCTTGTGCTTTCTGATCTCGCCACCAGAGATTCAGTTTCACACGATCCTGCCACTTTAAACTGGCCCACGCCTTTACCAACCAGGCCCAACACTTATCCCTGTTGATCAGTCAGGGTGTGCTTTAGGTTTGTACGGCTGAAGCCAGAGTTCCTAGGGTTTGTGGGGGTGTATGCCCCTTTTGGACCCTAGGATTAGGTTTAAATTTTAGGCTAGTGGATATATTTAAACTGGCCGACGCCTTCACCAATCAGACCCAACACTTATTCCTGTTGAAATTACCCCTCTTGACACGGGACACTGTCTATGGGAGTTTAGCAAGGGTCAATCAGGATGTGCTTTGGGTTTGTGGGGCTAAAGCCAGGGTTAATCGGGGAGTGAATAGGGTTTATGGGGGTGTGTACCCCATCTAAACTTTAGTAGGGTTTATGGGGGTGTGTACCCCATCTAAACTTTAGTAGGGTTTGTGGGGGTGTGTACCCCATCTAAACTTTAGTAGGGTTTGTGGGGGTGTATACCCCATCTAAACTTTAAGATTAGGTTTAAGTTTTAAGCTAGTGAATATATATGTTTGACTAGGAGATATTAGAATACAGAATTTTAAATGACAGTATATGAACTGCTATGGCGAATGAACTAGTATAATAAAGCCAGGTTAATCTGGACCATGCCTTTCATTATCAAGGTCCGACACCACTTGGTTCAACGAACCGGGTGTGCACTGGGACACATCATCAGTAATGTAACCTCGGATCATCAGGTGTTTCGGGCCTTTAATCACTAGACACCCTACTCGAGGTGGCCCAACAGTGTCAGGCTCAGACACTGCCTGTATTCCTCCCAGGGACCAATAATGAGAGGCATGTAATTCTAAGGGTAATGATATTTTTTTAAAAAAATCACTACCTGGCATCTATATGCCAAGGGTTACATGGAAAATAAAACAATAATATTCTTACCACTAGTTTTGTGTCTTGGGTCAACCATTTTAACTCCAACAAACTGCCTCCAACAACGCTTGACTCCCGCCTGGGAGACCAAATCCACTTACTCCCATCACTCCGGTCTCCCGGGGAGGTCTCTGAAAAATGCTATCCGGTTAAAACATCCCTAGCCCGGGACTCCATCTCCACTTTTATTGTGTCCTAAAACCTGTCTGACCACTCCAACTGCAGACCCTATCTGTTGCTAGGATACCAAGCAGCCTTACCTATTCAACTCTTAAAGGTACACTGTCCATTTGGGTTTAAATATCTAAGCCTTCTTATTGGCCTCCAGTGGCCTGGAGAATGAAGAGCGTGTCACTGTAAGGTTAGGTTGAGATTATGCGGGCAGTGGGCAAAAAAGCCCCCTCGTGTTTTTTGATCTCGCCACTTGAGATTCAATTTCACGTGACCCTGCCACTTTGAACTGGCCCACGCCTTCATTAACCAGGTCCACCACTTGCCTTTATTGAAACTTGCCCCTCTTAACACAGAATATCCAATTTATGGGAATTTACTAAGTTAGGGTGAAATTATGCGGGCAGTGGGCAATTCAGCCCTCTTGTGCTTTCTGATCTTGCCACTTGAGATTCAGTTTCACACGACCCTGCCACTTCAAAATGACCGACGCCTTCACTAACCAAGTCCAACACTCATCCCTGTTGAAATTTACCCCTCTCGACCCGGAGCACTAAGTCTATGGGGATTGAACAAGGGTCAATCAGGGTGTGCTTTGGGTTTGTGGGGCTAAAACCAGAGTTAATCGGGAAGTGCCTAAAATTTATGGGGATGTGCACCCCATCTGGATTAGGTTTAAATTTTAAACCATACAGGCAGTGGGCAATTCAGCCCTCTTGTGCTTTCTGATCTCGCCACCAGAGATTCAGTTTCACACGATCCTGCCACTTTAAACTGGCCCACGCCTTTACCAACCAGGCCCAACACTTATCCCTGTTGATCAGTCAGGGTGTGCTTTAGGTTTGTACGGCTGAAGCCAGAGTTCCTAGGGTTTGTGGGGGTGTATGCCCCTTTTGGACCCTAGGATTAGGTTTAAATTTTAGGCTAGTGGATATATTTAAACTGGCCGACGCCTTCACCAATCAGACCCAACACTTATTCCTGTTGAAATTACCCCTCTTGACACGGGACACTGTCTATGGGAGTTTAGCAAGGGTCAATCAGGATGTGCTTTGGGTTTGTGGGGCTAAAGCCAGGGTTAATCGGGGAGTGAATAGGGTTTATGGGGGTGTGTACCCCATCTAAACTTTAGTAGGGTTTATGGGGGTGTGTACCCCATCTAAACTTTAGTAGGGTTTGTGGGGGTGTGTACCCCATCTAAACTTTAGTAGGGTTTGTGGGGGTGTATACCCCATCTAAACTTTAAGATTAGGTTTAAGTTTTAAGCTAGTGAATATATATGTTTGACTAGGAGATATTAGAATACAGAATTTTAAATGACAGTATATGAACTGCTATGGCGAATGAACTAGTATAATAAAGCCAGGTTAATCTGGACCATGCCTTTCATTATCAAGGTCCGACACCACTTGGTTCAACGAACCGGGTGTGCACTGGGACACATCATCAGTAATGTAACCTCGGATCATCAGGTGTTTCGGGCCTTTAATCACTAGACACCCTACTCGAGGTGGCCCAACAGTGTCAGGCTCAGACACTGCCTGTATTCCTCCCAGGGACCAATAATGAGAGGCATATAATTCTAAGGGTAATGATATTTTTTTAAAAAAATCACTACCTGGCATCTATATGCCAAGGGTTACATGGAAAATAAAACAATAATATTCTTACCACTAGTTTTGTGTCTTGGGTCAACCATTTTAACTCCAACAAACTGCCTCCAACAACGCTTGACTCCCGCCTGGGAGACCAAATCCACTTACTCCCATCACTCCGGTCTCCCGGGGAGGTCTCTGAAAAATGCTATCCGGTTAAAACATCCCTAGCCCGGGACTCCATCTCCACTTTTATTGTGTCCTAAAACCTGTCTGACCACTCCAACTGCAGACCCTATCTGTTGCTAGGATACCAAGCAGCCTTACCTATTCAACTCTTAAAGGTACACTGTCCATTTGGGTTTAAATATCTAAGCCTTCTTATTGGCCTCCAGTGGCCTGGAGAATGAAGAGCGTGTCACTGTAAGGTTAGGTTGAGATTATGCGGGCAGTGGGCAAAAAAGCCCCCTCGTGTTTTTTGATCTCGCCACTTGAGATTCAATTTCACGTGACCCTGCCACTTTGAACTGGCCCACGCCTTCATTAACCAGGTCCACCACTTGCCTTTATTGAAACTTGCCCCTCTTAACACAGAATATCCAATTTATGGGAATTTACTAAGTTAGGGTGAAATTATGCGGGCAGTGGGCAATTCAGCCCTCTTGTGCTTTCTGATCTTGCCACTTGAGATTCAGTTTCACACGACCCTGCCACTTCAAAATGACCGACGCCTTCACTAACCAAGTCCAACACTCATCCCTGTTGAAATTTACCCCTCTCGACCCGGAGCACTAAGTCTATGGGGATTGAACAAGGGTCAATCAGGGTGTGCTTTGGGTTTGTGGGGCTAAAACCAGAGTTAATCGGGAAGTGCCTAAAATTTATGGGGATGTGCACCCCATCTGGATTAGGTTTAAATTTTAAACCATACAGGCAGTGGGCAATTCAGCCCTCTTGTGCTTTCTGATCTCGCCACCAGAGATTCAGTTTCACACGATCCTGCCACTTTAAACTGGCCCACGCCTTTACCAACCAGGCCCAACACTTATCCCTGTTGATCAGTCAGGGTGTGCTTTAGGTTTGTACGGCTGAAGCCAGAGTTCCTAGGGTTTGTGGGGGTGTATGCCCCTTTTGGACCCTAGGATTAGGTTTAAATTTTAGGCTAGTGGATATATTTAAACTGGCCGACGCCTTCACCAATCAGACCCAACACTTATTCCTGTTGAAATTACCCCTCTTGACACGGGACACTGTCTATGGGAGTTTAGCAAGGGTCAATCAGGATGTGCTTTGGGTTTGTGGGGCTAAAGCCAGGGTTAATCGGGGAGTGAATAGGGTTTATGGGGGTGTGTACCCCATCTAAACTTTAGTAGGGTTTATGGGGGTGTGTACCCCATCTAAACTTTAGTAGGGTTTGTGGGGGTGTGTACCCCATCTAAACTTTAGTAGGGTTTGTGGGGGTGTATACCCCATCTAAACTTTAAGATTAGGTTTAAGTTTTAAGCTAGTGAATATATATGTTTGACTAGGAGATATTAGAATACAGAATTTTAAATGACAGTATATGAACTGCTATGGCGAATGAACTAGTATAATAAAGCCAGGTTAATCTGGACCATGCCTTTCATTATCAAGGTCCGACACCACTTGGTTCAACGAACCGGGTGTGCACTGGGACACATCATCAGTAATGTAACCTCGGATCATCAGGTGTTTCGGGCCTTTAATCACTAGACACCCTACTCGAGGTGGCCCAACAGTGTCAGGCTCAGACACTGCCTGTATTCCTCCCAGGGACCAATAATGAGAGGCATGTAATTCTAAGGGTAATGATATTTTTTTAAAAAAATCACTACCTGGCATCTATATGCCAAGGGTTACATGGAAAATAAAACAATAATATTCTTACCACTAGTTTTGTGTCTTGGGTCAACCATTTTAACTCCAACAAACTGCCTCCAACAACGCTTGACTCCCGCCTGGGAGACCAAATCCACTTACTCCCATCACTCCGGTCTCCCGGGGAGGTCTCTGAAAAATGCTATCCGGTTAAAACATCCCTAGCCCGGGACTCCATCTCCACTTTTATTGTGTCCTAAAACCTGTCTGACCACTCCAACTGCAGACCCTATCTGTTGCTAGGATACCAAGCAGCCTTACCTATTCAACTCTTAAAGGTACACTGTCCATTTGGGTTTAAATATCTAAGCCTTCTTATTGGCCTCCAGTGGACTGGAGAATGAAGAGCGTGTCACTGTAAGGTTAGGTTGAGATTATGCGGGCAGTGGGCAAAAAAGCCCCCTCGTGTTTTTTGATCTCGCCACTTGAGATTCAATTTCACGTGACCCTGCCACTTTGAACTGGCCCACGCCTTCATTAACCAGGTCCACCACTTGCCTTTATTGAAACTTGCCCCTCTTAACACAGAATATCCAATTTATGGGAATTTACTAAGTTAGGGTGAAATTATGCGGGCAGTGGGCAATTCAGCCCTCTTGTGCTTTCTGATCTTGCCACTTGAGATTCAGTTTCACACGACCCTGCCACTTCAAAATGACCGACGCCTTCACTAACCAAGTCCAACACTCATCCCTGTTGAAATTTACCCCTCTCGACCCGGAGCACTAAGTCTATGGGGATTGAACAAGGGTCAATCAGGGTGTGCTTTGGGTTTGTGGGGCTAAAACCAGAGTTAATCGGGAAGTGCCTAAAATTTATGGGGATGTGCACCCCATCTGGATTAGGTTTAAATTTTAAACCATACAGGCAGTGGGCAATTCAGCCCTCTTGTGCTTTCTGATCTCGCCACCAGAGATTCAGTTTCACACGATCCTGCCACTTTAAACTGGCCCACGCCTTTACCAACCAGGCCCAACACTTATCCCTGTTGATCAGTCAGGGTGTGCTTTAGGTTTGTACGGCTGAAGCCAGAGTTCCTAGGGTTTGTGGGGGTGTATGCCCCTTTTGGACCCTAGGATTAGGTTTAAATTTTAGGCTAGTGGATATATTTAAACTGGCCGACGCCTTCACCAATCAGACCCAACACTTATTCCTGTTGAAATTACCCCTCTTGACACGGGACACTGTCTATGGGAGTTTAGCAAGGGTCAATCAGGATGTGCTTTGGGTTTGTGGGGCTAAAGCCAGGGTTAATCGGGGAGTGAATAGGGTTTATGGGGGTGTGTACCCCATCTAAACTTTAGTAGGGTTTATGGGGGTGTGTACCCCATCTAAACTTTAGTAGGGTTTGTGGGGGTGTGTACCCCATCTAAACTTTAGTAGGGTTTGTGGGGGTGTATACCCCATCTAAACTTTAAGATTAGGTTTAAGTTTTAAGCTAGTGAATATATATGTTTGACTAGGAGATATTAGAATACAGAATTTTAAATGACAGTATATGAACTGCTATGGCGAATGAACTAGTATAATAAAGCCAGGTTAATCTGGACCATGCCTTTCATTATCAAGGTCCGACACCACTTGTTTCAACGAACCGGGTGTGCACTGGGACACATCATCAGTAATGTAACCTCGGATCATCAGGTGTTTCGGGCCTTTAATCACTAGACACCCTACTCGAGGTGGCCCAACAGTGTCAGGCTCAGACACTGCCTGTATTCCTCCCAGGGACCAATAATGAGAGGCATGTAATTCTAAGGGTAATGATATTTTTTTAAAAAAATCACTACCTGGCATCTATATGCCAAGGGTTACATGGAAAATAAAACAATAATATTCTTACCACTAGTTTTGTGTCTTGGGTCAACCATTTTAACTCCAACAAACTGCCTCCAACAACGCTTGACTCCCGCCTGGGAGACCAAATCCACTTACTCCCATCACTCCGGTCTCCCGGGGAGGTCTCTGAAAAATGCTATCCGGTTAAAACATCCCTAGCCCGGGACTCCATCTCCACTTTTATTGTGTCCTAAAACCTGTCTGACCACTCCAACTGCAGACCCTATCTGTTGCTAGGATACCAAGCAGCCTTACCTATTCAACTCTTAAAGGTACACTGTCCATTTGGGTTTAAATATCTAAGCCTTCTTATTGGCCTCCAGTGGCCTGGAGAATGAAGAGCGTGTCACTGTAAGGTTAGGTTGAGATTATGCGGGCAGTGGGCAAAAAAGCCCCCTCGTGTTTTTTGATCTCGCCACTTGAGATTCAATTTCACGTGACCCTGCCACTTTGAACTGGCCCACGCCTTCATTAACCAGGTCCACCACTTGCCTTTATTGAAACTTGCCCCTCTTAACACAGAATATCCAATTTATGGGAATTTACTAAGTTAGGGTGAAATTATGCGGGCAGTGGGCAATTCAGCCCTCTTGTGCTTTCTGATCTTGCCACTTGAGATTCAGTTTCACACGACCCTGCCACTTCAAAATGACCGACGCCTTCACTAACCAAGTCCAACACTCATCCCTGTTGAAATTTACCCCTCTCGACCCGGAGCACTAAGTCTATGGGGATTGAACAAGGGTCAATCAGGGTGTGCTTTGGGTTTGTGGGGCTAAAACCAGAGTTAATCGGGAAGTGCCTAAAATTTATGGGGATGTGCACCCCATCTGGATTAGGTTTAAATTTTAAACCATACAGGCAGTGGGCAATTCAGCCCTCTTGTGCTTTCTGATCTCGCCACCAGAGATTCAGTTTCACACGATCCTGCCACTTTAAACTGGCCCACGCCTTTACCAACCAGGCCCAACACTTATCCCTGTTGATCAGTCAGGGTGTGCTTTAGGTTTGTACGGCTGAAGCCAGAGTTCCTAGGGTTTGTGGGGGTGTATGCCCCTTTTGGACCCTAGGATTAGGTTTAAATTTTAGGCTAGTGGATATATTTAAACTGGCCGACGCCTTCACCAATCAGACCCAACACTTATTCCTGTTGAAATTACCCCTCTTGACACGGGACACTGTCTATGGGAGTTTAGCAAGGGTCAATCAGGATGTGCTTTGGGTTTGTGGGGCTAAAGCCAGGGTTAATCGGGGAGTGAATAGGGTTTATGGGGGTGTGTACCCCATCTAAACTTTAGTAGGGTTTATGGGGGTGTGTACCCCATCTAAACTTTAGTAGGGTTTGTGGGGGTGTGTACCCCATCTAAACTTTAGTAGGGTTTGTGGGGGTGTATACCCCATCTAAACTTTAAGATTAGGTTTAAGTTTTAAGCTAGTGAATATATATGTTTGACTAGGAGATATTAGAATACAGAATTTTAAATGACAGTATATGAACTGCTATGGCGAATGAACTAGTATAATAAAGCCAGGTTAATCTGGACCATGCCTTTCATTATCAAGGTCCGACACCACTTGGTTCAACGAACCGGGTGTGCACTGGGACACATCATCAGTAATGTAACCTCGGATCATCAGGTGTTTCGGGCCTTTAATCACTAGACACCCTACTCGAGGTGGCCCAACAGTGTCAGGCTCAGACACTGCCTGTATTCCTCCCAGGGACCAATAATGAGAGGCATGTAATTCTAAGGGTAATGATATTTTTTTAAAAAAATCACTACCTGGCATCTATATGCCAAGGGTTACATGGAAAATAAAACAATAATATTCTTACCACTAGTTTTGTGTCTTGGGTCAACCATTTTAACTCCAACAAACTGCCTCCAACAACGCTTGACTCCCGCCTGGGAGACCAAATCCACTTACTCCCATCACTCCGGTCTCCCGGGGAGGTCTCTGAAAAATGCTATCCGGTTAAAACATCCCTAGCCCGGGACTCCATCTCCACTTTTATTGTGTCCTAAAACCTGTCTGACCACTCCAACTGCAGACCCTATCTGTTGCTAGGATACCAAGCAGCCTTACCTATTCAACTCTTAAAGGTACACTGTCCATTTGGGTTTAAATATCTAAGCCTTCTTATTGGCCTCCAGTGGCCTGGAGAATGAAGAGCGTGTCACTGTAAGGTTAGGTTGAGATTATGCGGGCAGTGGGCAAAAAAGCCCCCTCGTGTTTTTTGATCTCGCCACTTGAGATTCAATTTCACGTGACCCTGCCACTTTGAACTGGCCCACGCCTTCATTAACCAGGTCCACCACTTGCCTTTATTGAAACTTGCCCCTCTTAACACAGAATATCCAATTTATGGGAATTTACTAAGTTAGGGTGAAATTATGCGGGCAGTGGGCAATTCAGCCCTCTTGTGCTTTCTGATCTTGCCACTTGAGATTCAGTTTCACACGACCCTGCCACTTCAAAATGACCGACGCCTTCACTAACCAAGTCCAACACTCATCCCTGTTGAAATTTACCCCTCTCGACCCGGAGCACTAAGTCTATGGGGATTGAACAAGGGTCAATCAGGGTGTGCTTTGGGTTTGTGGGGCTAAAACCAGAGTTAATCGGGAAGTGCCTAAAATTTATGGGGATGTGCACCCCATCTGGATTAGGTTTAAATTTTAAACCATACAGGCAGTGGGCAATTCAGCCCTCTTGTGCTTTCTGATCTCGCCACCAGAGATTCAGTTTCACACGATCCTGCCACTTTAAACTGGCCCACGCCTTTACCAACCAGGCCCAACACTTATCCCTGTTGATCAGTCAGGGTGTGCTTTAGGTTTGTACGGCTGAAGCCAGAGTTCCTAGGGTTTGTGGGGGTGTATGCCCCTTTTGGACCCTAGGATTAGGTTTAAATTTTAGGCTAGTGGATATATTTAAACTGGCCGACGCCTTCACCAATCAGACCCAACACTTATTCCTGTTGAAATTACCCCTCTTGACACGGGACACTGTCTATGGGAGTTTAGCAAGGGTCAATCAGGATGTGCTTTGGGTTTGTGGGGCTAAAGCCAGGGTTAATCGGGGAGTGAATAGGGTTTATGGGGGTGTGTACCCCATCTAAACTTTAGTAGGGTTTATGGGGGTGTGTACCCCATCTAAACTTTAGTAGGGTTTGTGGGGGTGTGTACCCCATCTAAACTTTAGTAGGGTTTGTGGGGGTGTATACCCCATCTAAACTTTAAGATTAGGTTTAAGTTTTAAGCTAGTGAATATATATGTTTGACTAGGAGATATTAGAATACAGAATTTTAAATGACAGTATATGAACTGCTATGGCGAATGAA